>NW_027397087.1:2794074-2842592 GCF_003265705.2 Callorhinus ursinus | reverse complement strand
TACACCAAAACAAATTATGTAATATATGGTGATTAACATAACAATAAAAAATTTTAAAAAAAGAACAGAAATTAGGAACAACCCAGGGCCCAAATACCCATCTGCTGGAAAATGTAGAATTAAATTCTGGCTTATCGATATAATGGAATAGAATACAATAAAAAAAATGAATGGACTAGAGCCACGGTAATCAATATAAGTAAATCTCAGTAATGTGAATTGAAAAAATCAAATTAAAGTTTGTATTATTCATGTAAAAATTTAATATACATGAACAATACTAAACACTGGATACCTACATTTGTAGTAAAATTATAAAAACATTATTAGTAACTCACCAACTTCAAAAGAGTAGTTACCATGTAGAAGTGTAGGGGATATAGATTAAGAGTAGATATACTGTTATGTTCTGTTGTGTTGGTGGTGGTTATTTCTTTTAAAAAAATGTTGTAGAGGAAATACAGCACATTAATGCTTGTTAAATCTGGGTGGTGATTACATGGGTGTTTCTTTCAAAGTATTTCATTTACTTATTCATTCTAAATACTGAATTGCTAAATGGTGATAGAAGTAGAGGAACTGGACAGAATCAGTGATTGGTTCATCTACATGTTCACCCATCTCCTGGAAATTTTAATTTTAGTGAATATACCATGAGAATAAGATTGCTGTGAAGGGAGTTGACATGAAAAATCTGTCTAGTGCTATTGATCTGAGTTGTTTGCCTTAAGTTTCACCTAAAAATACTCAATGGCAAAAGAGTTTTCAATCTTTGCCTGACTTCCCTTCTTCTGATATGTGATATAAGAAATAACATGTTATCAAAACAGGCATCCAACTAGAAGCAGAAAATTATTAATCAGTTTGTGTAATTAATAAGCTAAATAATTTAAGCCAACAAAAAATAAAAATAACTTATTTAAATGAGACTAAGTCAATACATGTATTATGTGTATAAATATCTAAATGTATTATGGATGTAATATCTAAAATGAATTCTTTCATTTCATAGCAAACTTGTGGCATGTAACTTTTTCTTCCCTGGCAAGTTAGTTTTCATATGTGGGAAGAGTTTATTGCCCTTACTTGTCTGCCTATACCTTATCACCTACAGAAACTCTGTAGTTGAACATCTTTAAGATTGTGCACATGCCATTGGTACAATAATGATTTTTCAGAGTTGTCTCTATCTTTGTTTAGAAAATATATTATCAGGGCGCCTGGGTGGCTCAGTTGGTTAAGCGACTGCCTTTGGCTCAGGTCATGATCCTAGAGTCCCAGGATGGAGTCCCACATCGGGCTCCCTGCTCAGCAGGGAGTCTGCTTCTCCCTCTGACCCTCTTCCCTCTCATGCTCTCTCTCATTCTCTCTCTCTCAAATAAATAAATAAAATCTTTAAAAAAAAGAAAATATATTATCAGACAAGTGGTCATTGAAATGAAATGTCATTTAATTTGAGAATATAATTATTTGTGTCCACATCTGTGTCCTCCTATGAAGTGAATTAATTATATAGGCATAAGGGTCTACCGCTCTTCTATTTTCTACTCTTACTCTCTAAGTTAGAATTTTAAAGTTAGATAAAACAGAGATACATAAGAAAATTCTCACTATTGTCCATGAGTAAAATAACCGTAATAATTAAAATACCAAGGATATAAATGTCCTATGTTTGAAATGATACCTGTTTTTCCATCTAAATTACTGTTGCTCTAAAATGGATTAAAACAATGCATCTGGAAGTTGACACAGTGCAATGAAATGATTTGGTATGGAACTTATTTTTCAGGAGCAAGAAAACCAGTTACCCAAGGGGAATAGGAAAGTAAATACGAGCCAAATACATTTTACTTTAGGATCAAAGCAATTTGAAATAATCACATACTGGTTTCCTAGGCAAGGAGAGGCCAAGGGAAGGGGAGGAATATGTCTTTAGACTTCCAATCTGATAGTTACCTAAAAAAAAAAAAAAAATGTAATCTTTCTTGGCAGGTTTAGATCCAGATAAGCATCTTGGAAAAACCCTGGATCAAATGGAACCTTATCTCTTAGAGGTAAGAATTTATACTATTTCTCAAAATATAGGCATCTAAAGGAAGAAAAAAATAAGGCCATGATATGATTATAAAATTAATTTTATTTTGGAAAAACTCTGATAGCATTCATGATATAGTTTTGTGAAAAAAATTAACTAATGGATATGAAGATATCAAAAATTAATTATGAAAATCATTACTAGTTTTTTGGTCTGAATAAAGAAGTAAGCTATTCCTAAAAGAAAACTGTCCTGTCAGAAGGTTTTTTTTATTAACATGGACATTGTATGCTATATATGAAGTACTATACTCCTAAAGTAGCTGATAGTCTCTGTGATCAGATGCTTTTCAATCAAAAATGTGAGTAGGAACTTCCTTCAGAGATGATCTAATCTAATCTCTTCTCTTTTACCAATTAGGAGATTAACTTGCAGAGTAGCAAAAAAAAATTATTTTAAGGTTTCAAGTAACAATCATTTAACCCATTATGATTGTCAAATGCTAAATGTGTTCGAAACTTTAAAGAAGATTTAGTTATTTTCATTATTTTCTATTAACTGTTATTATTATATTTTATGAGAGATTGGGGCAAATGTTATTTGCATGGCAATGACAACTAAAGGAGTATAATGAGAGTATTTCATTTCACAGTTATGATGGAAAAAAGAAAATTACCTTGCTTCTGTGAAAGAACTGAACTCCTCTAATAAGTTATCATGTTCCCCTCCCCATCTCTTAATTTATCAACATTATCTCTGGACATTGTTAATATAGTTAATGTGATGTGCTAGCAGTTACTACCTTCTTTACTAACTTTATGGTTTTTGGATTTTCTTTCAGTTATTTGCACTTGATTATTTTATGGTTTATCAATATATACCAAATGCTTAGAAATCCCTGAAATGTTTATTCCTTTTTTCACTAAACATCAGTAAGCATCTAATATATGTGAGGCAAGTAGTAAAGATAAAAATTAAAATGAAATGAGAATATAATTGAGACAAATTATATTTGATTTCTAGATAATTTAAGTTGATGACATGTTTTTTTATGCTACTCTGATAGGACTTTTCTCACAGCAATTTGTGTTATGGCCAACATATCTATGTTTACATCTATTCCCTATCATCAGATTAAATTTTGCTTCTGAAAAAAACAATGTACATAAATAATGAAATTAAAATTATGGGTGTAAAAGAAAGAGAACTTGGGAAAGGAGAGACTGGGGCTTTGACAAAAGGGCTTTTTGTAAGCTGCTCCATAAATTTAAAGTTATGAGTTCAGGTGTCAAACATGTAGAGGTTCTTTGTAGAATAGACATATAAGGCTTGGGATTGCCATGATGTCAATTATGAGTTAACCTGGATATTATCATAGAATATTTAACACAAAATTGCAGAAATCATTTTATTCAATCTTCAGCATGGCCAAGCAATCTCATATTTCTCTGGAAAACTTATCTACCCATTCTCCATAATGGCTATTGCATTCCTTCTCTACTCTCCTCAAAATTCAGTCCCCTTCACTTTTCCCCTGGATGGTTTGTTTCTTCACAAAGAAAATAGAAACCATCATCCTGGGAATCCCTCTGCCTCTGAGCACCACCCTTGCATATTTTTGCTTCCTGTAACTGGGAGAAGTACACTTCCTCCCACGTATGGCTCACCCCCTTACTGTGCTCTGGATCCCATGAGCAGCAATCACTCACCCCTCCAGTAGCTTCCTCCTCACATCACACTGAAACATACCACCATCTCTGCCATTCTGAAGATTCCCTCCCTCCACTCTAGTTATTCCTCTAGCTACTTCTCTTCTTTGCTTCAAAACCAAAAAGTTAAGAGTGTTATCCATGTTGATGGTCAGTGCTTCTTCATGTCTCAGACACCTCTTATACCTGGAGCCTTGCTTCTTTTTCCACCTCTAAATGGATACAGCTCTGACAAAGCTCACGCAAGATCTCTATTTTACCAAACCCAACCAACACTTCTTAGCCCTTATTTGACAGTTTTAAACACTCCTCCTTAAAATGCTTCCATCAGCATCCATGATGCCACATTCTCCTAGTTTTTCTCCTTTTGTTCTCGTCACTCTTAGTCTTTTTTGCCAGTTCCTAGGCTAGGCTCCGTTTTCACTCTATCACCTTTTTCCAGATGACCTCAGTCACTCACATGGCTTTAAAAACTAGCTATATTTGGATGACTCCCAAATATTTCTAGCCCACATTTCTCTGCCAGGTCCTAGTGCCTAGAGGCACTGCAAATTAAATCTCCATAAACTTGATTGTGGCCTTTATATCCATCACTTTTTGCCATTCCTTTTGTCATCACCTTAGTTCAGTGCCTGTCACTTCAGGCCTAGAGTATTACTGACAACTCCAAATTTGCCTCTATCTTCCATTTTATTTCCCAAAGAATTCATTTTGCTTACTGCTTCAAGATAACTGTTCTAATATATTCTACTGTAATTGTGTCACTCACTCACAAAATTTGAGTCCCCATTGCTTACTGGCTAAAATACAAATTCTTTAGACTCCTCTTTCCCTTACTTAACTCTGGCCAACCCATTAGCATGGTCTTGTCTTCTCTATCTCCAGAGTATATTCTAAACCCAAACACTTCTCACTGTCTCTGGTGCTACCACCACAAGATAATCATCTATTGTCTGGAATACTTCTTCAACCTCTAACTGGTCTGCTTACTTCCACCATTGTCCTGCTACAATCCATTATTCATATAGATGCCAAAGTAATTTTTTTAAAGTGTAAATCAAATCACATCTCTGCTTTGTTTAAAATTTAAATAGTTTCTCATAGAATAACATCCAAATTCTTATGAGATCACAACTGATGAAACTGTATATGATCAGCATCCTCATTTTCCACCAGCCTCTATCTAACTCACTGAGCCTGAGCCACAGATACCTCCTTATTACTTAAATACACTGTATTCACCCCTTTTCTCCTTAGGACTTTGTTCTGCCTCAAATGTTTTTTTCCCTCATACCGCCACATGGTTAATGCTTTCTCGTAATGTAAGTGACAACTCAGATGCTCCCTCCTCAGAAAAGCTTTCCCCAACTACCCTAGCTAACACAGATCTCTACAGATTATCTCTACAAATCATCTACCTGCTTACGTGTATATTATCTGTCACCCCTTCACCCACCCCACCAGAATGTAAGCTCCAATAATCCTACCAAGATTTTGGCAAAGACATTAGTTCTTTAGTTCTTTCATTCAGTTATGTGTTCATCTGTCTATCTGTCCATTCACTACTATCATCCTTAAGTTACTTCATATTTATTGAGGACCTGTTATATGGCAAATGCTGTGATGAGCACTAAGGATACATGATGAATTAAACAAGATCCTTGTTCTAAAGGAGTTTAAAGTCTGCCATAGTTATTCTCAGACCTGAGAGTGAAATTTATTGGGGACCTTGTTAAAATATACACTCTTTTCCCACCCTAAGAAATCTCAGTTCAGAGGGCTAGGAATCTAATCTTTAAACAAGCACTAGGTAATTCTTTTTTTTTTCTTTAAATTTTTTATTGTTATGTTAATCACCACACATTACATCATTAGTTTTTGATGTAGTGTTCCATGATTCATTGTTTGTGCATAACACCCAGTGCTCCACACAGAATGTGCCCTCTTTAATACCCATCACCAGGCTAACCCATCCCCCCACCCCCCTCCCCTCTAGAACCCTCAGTTTGTTTTTCAGAGTCCATCGTCTCTCATGGTTCGTCTCCCCCACCGATTTACCCTTCATTCTTCCCCTCCTGCTATCTTCTTTTTTTTCTTAACATATATTGCATTATTTGTTTCAGATGTACAGATCTGTGATTCAACAGTCTTGCACAATTCATAGCGCTCACCATAGCACATACCCTCCCCAATGTCTATCACCCAGCCACCCCATCCCTCCCACCCCACCCCCACTCCAGCAACCCTGTTTGTTTCCTGAGATTAAGAATTCCTCATATCAGTGAGGTCATATGATACATGTCTTTCTCTAATTGACTTATTTCACTCAGCATAACACCCTCCAGTTCCATCCACATCGTTGCAGATGGCAAGATCTCATTCCTTTTGATGGCTGTATAATATTCCATTGTATATATATACCACCTCTTCTTTATCCATTCATCTGTCGATGGACATCTTGGCTCTTTCCACAAGCACTAGGTAATTCTAACACAGTGATCAAATGTATCATCTCCTATTTCTTCAATACCAGTAACACACTTCAGGCTCTGTATTTTTAGATTTCTCTGAAAGAATGTTAAGCCTTCTTGAAACCATCGTCATCCATTGGCTTCCACTACTTACTTCTGAAAGCTTTCTGAGTATTTTCTTAGCTTCCTTTTGGGGCTTACCATGGATATATTCCACCTCTTATAAGTTGTTTCATCCATAGCCTGTGGTGATATTAAACACCCCCATGACTTCAGCTACCAATTTTATTCTTATGACAATTAAGTCTATTCCTCCACCATATTTTTATGCTCCAGACATCTGTATTCCGCTAGATACCTTCCTCTCTTAGATGTACTCAATCACTTCAACTTCAGCTGTGCAGAACTGAACATTTCTTTGCTGACATATCTATGCCATTTTTATGTTCCCTGACAGTGAAGTGTTCCATTGTCTACTCAGTTGTCCAAGACCAATAAAAAGTGAATTGTAATAAATTATTTCATACATTCCATTATTCATAAATAAGGCCCCCGCTCCTTTTAATTCTACCTTCTTGACATCTTATAATCTGTCCCATTTAATCCTCATTGTCACTACATTAGGGTTTCCCCTAGGTTATTATAATCTTTTAGCTCAAGTCTGTCTCCTCCCCACCTTACCCCTTGGGTAAGCCACAGGGCTGTCATCATCATACATGTGAAGGGCAAATCTGATCTTGTTCTTGTTCCCCATTCCCTCAAAATAAAATTTTGCATCGTTCCCCATTCCCTCAAATAAAATTTAAACTCCTTAACACAATGCAATCTGTCCTTGGGGAAAAAGAGTCTTGTAAGTTAGGCAGTCTCCTACATCCGCCCTATCCTTCATGAGTTTGGAACTATTAATGGTTACCCTAAAGTGAGTACTCCCTTCTTCCTCCATGTTCTACTCCCCTTCTCTGCAGACTTTCTCTCTCCTTCACTCAACTAAATCCAATCTGTTGTTAAAGTCTAAGTTTTAAACTCTTGCTTAAATAAGCCTCCTTTGAGCTGCCATTTTCTTCTTTGACTCCTAGTATGTATGTAGCACTTCTCATGCTATATATTTTTCTAATGTTTATTATAACATTAGAGTATGCAATAAATTCAAATTTATTTTTTATCAAATCAATATCAAATGGCAAATAATGAAACTTTCAAATAATGAAAACTTTTCCACTGACTCCAAGCCCCCCAGTTTTCTTTCCCAGAGTAACCACTCTTCTCTATTCTGAGGTATCTCTTCAAAAGCTTTTTTTGCATATGTAAATGTATATGCATGGTTTATTCTTTTTTACCAGAATTGGAGCATACTGTGCATATTATTCTCCGTCTTACATTTTAATACATAAGGATCCAGGTAATTTGTTTTCATGACTTCACTATGTGGATAATATATTGAGCCTCTTCTTTATTGATGGGCTTTATTCCTTACTGATTTCTTTCATGTCTTTTGCTATTTCAAATAATGCTAGAATGAACATTACTGTGCCTATATTTTAGGGTGTATATGAATTTATCTGTAGGATAAAATCCTAGAATGGAAATACTGGGTCAGAATGTACATATATTTTTAATTGCAATAGACATTGAAGATATCCATTTTCAGCTATGATGGAATAACTTACATCAGACCAGTTCTCCCTATTAAAATAATTAGAATAGTTATATGGAATTAAAACAAAAATAATGTTAGAAGGCATTAGGGAATTACCAAAAATGAGAAAATTTGAGGGGCCAGAATTCCAGTGAGAACAGAGCCTCTAATCCCCTTAAGACATTTTCTAATTCAAAAAATGGTACAGGGATACCAAGAAGTTGAGGAGAAAACTCCAGGCGAGAAGCTGAGTACGGCTTTCTGCAGCTTCATAGTGTTAAAGAGACAAAAATTGGAATTCAGGGCAAACCAGAGTGGAGTGGACCGGTTAACCATCCACGTATTCAGTTGGACTCCTGAATGGGTTACACCTTAGGGGTAAAGGCAAACCAGAAATAATCCAGGCCTTGCAAATACTTATATCCAGCTTTGAATCATATCAATTCTAGGCTGACTTAAAGTAATCTGGTGTTCCTCGTATTGCCTATTTCTCTCTTTAAGAAAATAACAAGATTCAAATCCTCAGATTATCTCTAAAATATTTCACATACAGTTTTCAGCAGACAATGAGAAATGACCAAGCATATCAGGAGATCTGATGAGAGAACTGAAAGCAAGAGAAAAACACATACTAGAAACAGTGTCAGAGGATCCATATGATCAAATTATCAGATTTAGACTTTAAAGTGACTGTGGCATTGGGCGAGAAGATGAACTATTTTAGGGGCAATTTGGACTCTTTATGAGAGAATCAAATAGAATTCTAGGACTTAAAATGCAAAACCTGAAATTAAGAACACAATACATGGGTTTACCAGTAGATTTGATACAGTTGTATAGACAATTGAAGACCCAGAAGATAGGGTGATATAAAGTATCCAGGCTGAAGCCCAAAGAAAACAGGATTGAAAGTAAAGGGAAGACTCTAAGAGATGTAAGGGAGAGAAGTTTGTCATACCTGTAACTGGAGTTGCAGGAGTAAAGTAGTGAGAAGAAAGAACAGAAGCAGTGTTTGAAGAGATTTTACTGTAGGATTTAGCTGTAGTTATTTTTGACAGTTTTGACAAGTAGCTTCTCAGAATGGTAAAAATTGCTCAAAGGGAAAGATTGAATATTAACGGCTAATTGCACATTTTGAACAGGAATTATTTTTCCTGATAGGTATAGAAAATTATGCAAAACAATCTAAAGTGTCTTTTTCTCTGGCTTCTGCGTAGTCTAATTTGTGTGTACATGAGCTTTCTATCAAGTGAGTGCCTAATAAATTTTTACACCAATTTGTTACCAATTTGTTTTTCAGTACATGTACAACAGTTATCTGACACAACCCAGATTTTAACCCAGGTTTTTTGCTTTCTCTTTTTCCTTTCATTTTTACATATGCTCATAAAGGAGACTCAATCAGTTGCCTGATGTACTTAGAGTACAGTGATTCTAATATAAAAGCAAATGCGTCATTTGTCAAACTCTCATCTTCTTTCAGCATTTAGAGGGTATGGCTGTTTTTTATTTTTTAAAAACTTATTTTCTAGGACTCTGACTTCTCCATTGCTGCCTAAGACATATCAGATTTTAAGGACTATATATATATATGTCCTTATCTTTATGAATAATGTCATTAACCTCATTAAGTGAGATAAAAAATCAACCACATATTCATTTTTCATCTTGTTGACACAACTCTCCTGAATAAGAAATTCAAAAAGAGAGAAAACAAAACCTTTGAACTTGTAGGGGTGGGAGAAGAAGGCGTTAAGTAGAGGAACCCATTTTGTTCACCTGCCTCAGATATCCTGAACCACCTGTTAGGTACCCATTGTGTAATGTGGGTGGACATGACTTATAAAATGTAATGTTATTTCAGCTAATACATTAATCCTTTATTATGGTATCCAAGAGTTAATATTTTTTAGTTAAGGGAATTTTTATATATTACAATGATTGCCCTTGAAGAAATTAATATTATTTGTGAGAATGACAGGTTGGTGGCAGAGGTGGTAGAGAAAAGATGATACCTTTGGGCAAGGGTCCTTTTCATAGTTCATTCAGATCACATGGGGTAAGAGGCAGCATAGGACAGCAATCAGCAAGTTAACTCTATACCCGGGAGGCCAGGTATGAATCCTGATGCTACTGCTTACCTCAAATGTTGATCTAGTTAGTTTCCCACATATATAATAGAAGTAAGGGGTGATTAGCTTAGTATCTGGCACATTCTCAGTACTCAATAAATGTTAGTGATGTTTAATATTATGAGTAAAATTTGCTATTACTTAAGAATAATTCTGAAACTTTACTGCCTTACAAAAAAAACAAAACAAAACAAAACTGGGTAGACACTATAACTGGAGATTGTTAACTGACATATATCAACATGTAGGTAACAATTCTAACAGAAAAATTGCAAAATCTATGGAGAACTACTATACAGAAAAGAATATCTCAAAACCAAATCTAGATGTGAGGAGATGCTCAAATGGATTTAGTAATCAGAGAAGTACAAATTAAAGAAACAGTGAGATATTACCTTGTACCAGTTTGGCAAAAATTAGAAAACTGGATAATGCCAAATGTTGACAGGTGAAGATTTACAGAACCTTAGAAATGTAGATTGGTACTACCATTCTGAAGGGCAGTATTGCAGTTCCTAGATTAAATATCCCCATCCTATCATTCCATAAGGGGACATTAGTGAATATAGTCTTTGCAGGGTTATTTTTGATGGTGTTGGGGTTGTTGGAGGCAATATGAATGTCCACTGCTGGAAGAGCAGATAGTTAAAATGTGGTGAGTGCACATTATAAGATACAAGTCTGCAGTTAGAAAAGTATATTCGTTGTGCATATAGCAGCAAAGTATTGAATGCATAAAAGTAACATTGAAATGAATTAAAAATATAGGCACACAAAATAATACATTTGCAAAGATGTAGACAAAAGATATACATTAAATATTTTTAAATGTTTGTCATAAGGGAAAAAAGGGGGATAAAGTATACAAATAAATCATAATTAGAAAAAACAACATAAAATACCTACATATTGCTGAAAATTTGAGATATAGTTAAGTATAGAGAAGTATAAAAAACATAGATTTCTGTCCTGTGATGCACATGGCTAACATGTTGGTATACTCTGTAATGATTTATTTCCTAAGAGTTTATTTTTCACACAAGTTCACATAGTTAAATATTTTATTTACATAATTAGGTTTGATTATACATATAATTTGTGTACTTTGTTCTCTAGCATTATGTCATATTTATTTTCCCACATAATTGAATATGCTTAGAAAATATATTAATGGCTGTGTGGATTCCATCATATCTGTATCCTATGTATGAATGTATTATGACAAATTCAATGAGTTACCTCTTGTTGGAAATATTTGTTATTTCTTAGTTATTATAAACAATGTTGCTTATTTTAAAATTGTTATAAACAATGTTATGATTATGATTATTCCTAATAAATCTTCCTATACATTTCTGATTATTACTTGCTTCAGATAAATTCCCAGGAATATAATTTCTGGGTCAAAAAATACAACTTTAAGGATTGTACATTTATTACTCTAAATTAACTATGGATGCATATTTTTCTCATTTAGTGCTCTGAATATGTCATGCCAGTCCTTTCTGGCCTGCCAGGTCTCTGTGGATAGGTCTGTTGCCAATCTAATGTTTCTACCATTGTAGGTTACAGATCTCTTATCCTGAGCTGCTTTCAGGATTTTCTCTTTGTCTCTGAGACTCGTAAGTTTTACTATTAGATGTCGGGGTGTTGACCTATTTTTATTGATTTTGAGGGGGGTTCTTTGTGCTTTCTGGATTTTGATGCCTGTTTCCTTCCCCAGATTAGGGAAGTTCTCTGCTATAATTTGCTCCAATATGCCTTCTGCCCCCCTCTCTCCTTCTTCTGGGATCCCAATTATTCTAATATTGTTTTGTCTTATGGTATCATTTATCTCTCGAATTCTGCCCTCTTGATCCAGTAGTTGTTCATCTCTCTTTTTCTCAGCTTCTTTATTTTCCATCATTTGGTCTTCTATATCACTAATTCTCTCTTCTGCCTCATTTATCCTAGCAGTTAGAGCCTCCACTTTTTATTGCATCTCATTAATAGCCTTTTTGAATTCGACTTGGTTACATTTTAGTTCCTTTATTTCTCCATAAAGGGTTTCTCTAATATCCTCCATGCTTTTTTCAAAACCAGCTAGTATCTTTAAAATCATCATTCTGAACTGTAAATGAGAAAAATATGCAGCCAAGAATACTATATCCAGTTAGGCTGTCATTGAAAATTGAAGGAGATAAAAAGCTTCCAGGACAAACAAACACTAAAGGAATTTGCAAACACAAAACCAGCCCTACAAGAAATACTGAAAGAGGTCCTCTAAGCAAAGAGAGAGCCTAAAAGTAACATATACCAGAAAGGAACACAGACAGTATACAGTAGCAGTCACCTTACAGACAATACAATGGCACTAATTTCATATCTTTCAATAGTTACCCTGAATGTAAATGGGCTAAATGCCCCAATCAAAAGACAAAGGGTATCATATTGGATAAAAAAAACAAGACCCATTGATATGCTGTCTGCAAGAGACTTGTTTTAGACCAAAAGACACCCCCACATTGAAAGTGAGGGGGTGAAAAACCATTTACCATGCTAATGGACACCAAAAGAAAGCTGGGGTGGCAATCCTTATAGCAGACAAATTAGATTTTAAACCAAAGACTGTAATAAGAGATGAGGAAGGACACTATATCCTACTTAAAGGGTCTATCCAACAAGAAGATCTAACAATGGTAAATATCTATGCCCCTAACATGGGAGCAGCCAATTATATAAGCCAATTAAAACAAAAGCAAAGAAACACATCGACACCAATACAATAATAGTGGGGGACTTTAACATCCCCCTCACTGAGATGGGCATATCATCTAAGCAAAAGATCAACAAGGAAATAAAGACTTTAAATGACACACTGGACCAAATGGACTTCACAGATATATTGAAAACATTACATCCCAAAGCAACAGAATACACATTCTTCTCTAGTGCCCATGGAACATTCTCCAGAATAGATCCCATCCTAGGTCACAAATCAGGTCTCAACTGGTACCAAAAGATTGGGATTATTCCCTGCATATTTTCAGACCACAATGCTTTGAAACTAGAACTCAATCACAAGAGGAAGGTTGGAAAGAACTCAAATAAATGGAGGCTAAAGAGCATCCTACTAAAGAATGAATGGGTCAACCAGGAAATTAAAGAAGAATTTAAAAAATTCATGGAAACCAATGAAAATGAAAACACAACTGTTCAAAATCTTTGGGATACAGCAAAGGCAGTCCTGAGAGGAAAGTATATAGCAATACAAGACTTTCTCAAGAAACAAGAAGTTTCTTGTTTCTTCTCTCAATACACAACCTAACCCTCCACCTAAAGGAGCTGGAGAAAGAACAGCAAATAAAGCCTAAACCCAGCAGGAGAAGAGAAATAATAAAGGTCAGAGCAGAAATCAATGAAATAGAAGAACAGTAGAACAGATCAAAGAAACTAAGTGCTGGTTCTTTGAAAGAATTAACAAAATTGATAACCCCCTGGCCAGACTTATCAAAAAGAAAAGAGAAAGGACCCAAATAAATAAAATCATGAATGAAAGAGGAAAGATCACAACCAACACCAAAGAAATACAATTATAAGAACATATTATGAGCAACTATATGCCAGCAAATTAGATAATCTGGAAGAAATGGGTGCATTCCTAGAGATGTATAAAC
Organism: Callorhinus ursinus; assembly: GCF_003265705.2. Lineage (NCBI taxonomy): Eukaryota > Metazoa > Chordata > Mammalia > Carnivora > Otariidae > Callorhinus > Callorhinus ursinus. The sequence goes on along the minus strand of NW_027397087.1, from coordinate 2,828,953 downwards.
TGCCAAAACTGAACCAGAAAGAAATAGAAAACCTGAACAGACCTATAACTACTAAGGAAATTGAAGCAGTAATCAAATATCCCCCAACAAAAAAAGCCTGGGGCCAGATGGCTTCCCAGGGGGATTCTACCAAACATTTAAAGAATTAATACCTATTCTTCTGAAACTGTTCCAAAAAATAGAAATGGAAGGAAAACTTCCAAACTCGTTTTATGAGGCCACCATTACCTTGATCCCAAAACCAGAAAAATACTCCATCAAAAAGAATTACAGACCAATATCTTTGATGAACATGGATGCAAAAAATCTCACCAAAATACTAGCCAGCAGGATCCAACAGTACATTAAAAGGATTATTCACCACGACCAAGTGGGATTTATCCCTGGGCTGCAAAGTTGGTTCAATATCTGCAAATCAATGTGATACAATACATTAATAAAGAACAAGAACCATATGATTCTCTCAATAGATGCAGAAAAAGTATTTGACAAAGTACAGCATCCTTTCTTGATCAGAACTCTTCAGAGTATAGTGATAGAGGGTACATACCTCAATATCACAAAAGCCATCTATGAAAAACCCACAGCCAATATCATTCTCAATGGGAAAAAACTGAGAGCTTTCCCCCTAAGGTCAGGAACACGGCAGGGATGTCCACTATCACCACTGCTATTCAACATAGTATTAGAAGTCCTAGCCACAGCAGTCAGACAACAAAAAGAAATAAAAGACATCCAAATCGGCAAGAAGAAGTCAAACTCTCACTGTTTGCAGATGATATGATACTTTATGTGGAAAACCCAAAAGACTCCACCCCAAAACTGCTAGAACTCATACAGGAATTCAGTAAGGTGGCAGGATACAAAATGCACAGAAATCAGTGGCATTCCTATACACCCACAGCAAAACAGAAGAAAGAGAAATTAAGGAGTCGATCCCATTTACAATTGCACCCAAAATCATAAGATACCTAGGAATAAATCTAACCAAAGATGCAAGGGATCTGTACTCAGAAAACTATAAAATACTCATGAAAGAAATTGAGGAAGACACAAAGAAATGGAAAAACGTTCCATGCTCATGGATTGGAAGAACAAATATTGTGAAGATGTCAACACTACCTAGAGCAATCTACACATTCGATGCAATCCCTATCAAAATACCATCAGCTTTTCCAAAGAAATGGAACAAATAATCCTTAAATTTGTATGGAACCAGAAAAGACCCCGAATAGCCAGAGGAATGTTGAAAAAGAAAAGCAAAGCTGGCGGCATCACAATTCCAGACTTAAAGTTCTATTACAAAGCTGTAATCATCAAGACAGTACGGTACTGGCACAAAAACAGACACATAGATCGGTGGAACAGACTAGAGAGCCCAGAAATGGACCCTCAACTCTATGGTCAACTAATCTTCGACAAAGCAGGAAAGAATGTCCAGTAGAAAAAAGACAGTCTCTTCAACAAATGGTATTGGGAAAATTGGACAGCCACATGCAGAAGAATGAAACTGGACCATATCCTTACACCACACACACAAATAGACTCAAAATGGTTGAAAGACCTACATGTGAGACAGGAGTCCATCAAAATCCTAAAGGAGAACACAGGCAGCAATCTCTTCGACCTCAGCCACAGCAACTTCTTCCTAGAAACATCGCCAAAGGCAAGGGAAGCAAGAGCAAAAATGAACTTTTGGGACTTCATCAAGATAAAAGGCTTTTGCACAGCAAAAGAAACAGTCAACAAAACCAGAAGACAACCGACAGAATGGGAGAAGATATTTGCAAATGACGTATCAGATAAAGGGCTAGTATCCAAAATCTATAAAGAACTCCTTAAACTCAACACCGAAAGACCAAATGATCCAATCAAGAAATGGGCAGAAGACATGAACAGACATTTTTCCAAAGAAGACATCCAAATGGCCAACAGACACATGAAAAAGTGCTCAACATCGCTCGGCATCAGGGAAATCCAAATCAAAACCACCTCACACCAGTCAGAATGGCTAAAATTAACAAGTCAGGAAATGACAGATGTTGGCGGGGGTGCGGAGAAAGGGGAACCCTCCTACACTGTTGGGAATGCAAGCTGGTGCAGCCACTCTGGAAAACAGTATGGATGTTCCTCAAAAAGTTGAAAATAGAGCTACCCTACAACTCAGCAATTGCACTACTGGGTATTTACCCCCAAGATACAAATGTAAGGATCCAAAGGGGTATGTGCAAGGGGGACATCCCCAAAGGGGATGTTTATAGCAGCAATGTCCATAATAGCCAAACAATGGAATATTATGCAGTCATCAGAAGGAATGAAATCTTGCCATTTGCAACAACGTGGATGGAACTGGAGGGTATTATGCTGAGCGAAATAAATCGATCAGAGAAAGACATCATATGATCTCACTGATATGAGGAATTCTTAATCTCAGGAAACAGACTGAGGGTTGCTGGAGTGGTGGGGGATGGAAGGGATGGGGTGGCTGGGTGATAGACGTTGGGTTCGGTATGTGCTATGGTGAGCTCTGTGAATTGTGTGAGAATGTTGAATCGCAGACCTGTACCTCTGAAACAAATAATACATTTTATGTTACAAAAAAAGAAGACAGTAGGAAGGGTAAAATGAAGGGTAGGGAAATCAGAGGGGGAGACGAACCATGAGAGACTGTGGACTCTGAGAAACAAACTAAGGGTTCTAGAGGGGAGGGGGGGAGGGGTTAGCCTGGTGATGGGTATTAAAGAGGGCACGTACTGAATGGAGCACCTGGTGTTATACGCAAACAATGAATCATGGAACACTACATCAGAAACTAATGGTGTAATGTAAGGTGATTAACATAACTTAATAAATAAATAAACTATGGAATAATCGTTATTATTGCTTCTTAAACTTCTGCAGTTTCCTAAAATTATCATTTGATTAGCGAACAAATGAATTCTAAAATTATTTTATCCTTTGTGGGTTTTTCCCCCAGGATTATTTTCTCATTGTTCAAAAAAGTAGATGAATTTTAATATAAGAGTTGCATAAAATTTTAAAGGTTTAGAACTGTTCCTTAAGTGTTCATTAAGAGTATTCTTATTTTAAGTCAATCAGAGAAAGACATGTATCATATGACCTCACTGATATGAGGAATTCTTAATCTCAGGAAACAAACTGAGTGTTGCTGGAGTGGTGGGGGGTCGGAGGGATGGGGTGGCTGGGTGATAGACATTGGGTAGGGTATGTGCTATGGTGAGCGCTGTGAATTGTGCAAGACTGTTGAATCACAGATCTGTACTTCTGAAACAAATAATGCAACATATGTTAAGAAAAAAGAAAAAGAAGAAGATAGCAGGAGGGGAAGAATGAAGGGGAGTAAGTCAGAGGGGGAGACGAACCATGAGGGACGATGGACTCTGAAAAACAAACTGAGGGTTCTAAAGGAGAGGAGGGTGGGGGGATGGGTTAGCCTGGTGATGGGTATTAAAGAGGGCACATTCTGCATGGAGCACTGGGTGTTATGCACAAACAATGAATCATGGAACACTACATCAAAAACTAATGATGTAATGTATGGTGATTAACATAACAATAAAAAAATTTTTAAAAAGAGTATTCTTATTTTTGTGATATTTTACAGTGTTTGTTAAAATTCGTACTCTCAGGTCTTCAACAAATATGTGCTTTGCCTACTTTTATAGTAAAGCTGTGTATTTAGCAAATGCTTACTAAGTGGCATACTCTGTGCTAAGTGCTTTTTATGCATTATTTTATTTGATCAACTAACCTATGAGGTTGTGACCATTGATATTTACATTTTACAGATGAGGGATCATTCAGAGGGTGAGTTAATTTTCCACAGTCATACAGCTGGGAAGTAGCAGATGTTGAATATGTGCTTCAATCTATCTGATTTCAGAACCTTTGCTCTTTTGTATTCTTAAAAGACATTTTGAGGATTAAATAATTATATCATTCTTCTTAACTTTAAGGCATAAGATAAATGGTCTTTAATTAATAGTTATACTGTTGGTTTTTGCAGCAGCAGAATAGCATAAAGGTGATGGTTGAAGTGACAGAGTGCATGGGTTATATCCAAGGGAATAAATTGATTAAGAAGAATAGATTACAGAGATTCATGAGGGATATATATAGCTTAGGAGCAGCAGAAAGGCATCAGAGTAGCTTAACAATAGCTTAGAAACATACATGGTATATATATCATAGTATCATGCCACATAAAATTTGAAAAGGATAAGGTCATTGTACTCTCCCAGCGAACTCCTATTCATACTGAGGTACCAATAAACACAACCACCATCCGTCCAGTTTCCCAATGCAGAAAGCTGGGAACTTTCCTTAATTCTTTTTTAACTTTCCTCACTCCTCCATTCAATTAATCACTTACTCAGCTTCCCAACAATATCTCTCAAAATATCTGCCCTCTCCTCTCTGTCCTCACTGCTATTTCCCCAGTTCAGGAAATCTTCATCTCCTGCCTAGATTACTCCAGCAACTTCTCAGTTCTTTGTGCTTCGTAACTTACTCCCCTCCAGTCCATTCTCCACTGTGCAACCAGACTGTTTCTAAGAGATAAATGTGATCAGTTCAGCTTTCTGCTTAAAACCTATTATGGGTTCTCACGGACCTTAGGATAATGACTTAGCATGACTTATGAAGTCCCATAAGATATGTTCTCTTTCTAGTCAGCCTCATCTCACCATTATTCATCTAGCTATGATCCAGCTGTGCCATACTTCCTTCAGTTTCTAGTACCCATCATGTGCTCTGGGACTTAACATACACTGTTCTGTCTGGAACAGTCTTTCCTTCTCTCCTGTCTTCTCTCTCTCCCTCGGCCTCTCCCTCTCTCTCTTTTAGACTTTTCTGGTTAACTCATTCTTCAGATATCAGCTTAAGTTTTACTTGGAGAAGCCTTTGGGTTCCATCTGGTTAGGTACTGTACTTTACAATCCCACAGCATCTCATGTATCCACCAAAGCAATCACTACCCATTATTATAATTTCTTGTTTAACTTTCTGCCTGTACCTCCAGACAATAGGCTGTTCTCCGCAAGCCTCTCTCCCTGGGAGTATGCATTGGTATCTGGACCATAAGGAGGGCACCCTATTGGTCACTAAGTACTACTGTGCTACACACTGCTATAAAGGAACTAGGAGAGAGTCTTAAGGATTTAGAAAATAGTTTCATGAGAAACTATTCATGAGAAAATAGTTTCATGAGAAAAAGTAACACATGAGGCTGGGGATAATAATGCTCCCATCATTATCCCCAGCACCTAAAACAATGCCAAACTTATAGTAGATACTCAATAAATACTTCTTGAGTAAGTTCTATGAATGATTATATGCAGCATGAAACTATTTTGTATGTTAAGCATATCATTTATAAAATGAAATTTTAGCAGTTATTATAAACCTCATGGTTTTCTATAGATGGTGAGAGGGATGAAGTGTGATTTGATTTGACTTTTTTCATCCTAATTTTAAGATGACTAACAGATAAATGAGGCAGGTTTAAAAGAAGAAAAATCTTGATTTAATAAATTCTCACAATTGGGTTTATTATAATCTTTTAAGGGGATAAAAATTAAACGGAAACCAGATGCCCTTAACTTTTTCAGTTCAATAATCAGTAGCATTCAAATGAAATTATTATGAGTATGAATATTCATCTATATAAATAAGTATGCCAGAAAAAATAGAATCATATAAGTGATTTCCTTTTTATTTACTAGGAATTCACTTTTTAAATGTTCAGACTCCAAGGCATTCTTATAATCCATGAAATGACCCAAGTCAGCCACATCTGTTCAAAATGCTTTTCAAAATGCTTATCTTAACAACAGTTAGATGGCAAACCAATGCTCACTTTCCCCAAAAGCTTTATCTAAAAGAGAACATAGCACAATTTAGATATATGTGAAGCAATGAACATGCTTTTATGCAATGAAAATTATATTGTGTAATAAGTAAAAAAATTATCTTGTTTTATTAATAATCCAACTGGTTAGAAAACAGCAACATATTTCTTTTCAACTGTTTAAGATCCTTTAGAACTTTTATTTTATCTATTGTATTAGCTTTATATCTTTGTATTCATACAAAGGTTAGGACCAAATGATGGATGTCAGATAAAATAGTATGTGTATTAATCTTACCCAGTGGTCGTCTGGTCCAAATCTTCTTCTATATAACATTCCCCAAATGGCTAAGAATGGGGGTGGAGGGGTAGAATGTGACATCACTGATTCAGTGGCTAATGAGATAAGGAAAACATTGACTGTCACGTGTGAATTTTATTTACTTTTTCAGGTTTCCAACACCAGAGGATAAAAATGCAGTTTCTAGGAGTAGAGAAAAAGAAGTCAGTAACTTTCTCTGCTCTTTTACTTGGTAATTCTGATTAAGAGTGGCTTTATTTCTAGTTCAGATTAGATCTACATGTTATGTCTATCAGGCCCTTTTCTGGGAGTATGCATGGGTATCTGGACCATAAGGAGGACACCCAGTTGGTCACTAAGTACTGAGTGCTACACACTGCTATAAAGGAACTAGGAGAAAGTCTTAGGGATTTAGAAAATAGTTTCATGAGGAAAAAGTCACACATGAAAAATTTCAAGTTCAGGAGGTACATAGTGATGCAGTATAGAAATATATCACAAGGCAGCATAGGATAGTCACACAGACTGTAACAAGGGCAATTCCTTTTAAGCTGAAGAGAAGGAAACTAAATATTGGGTTTTATCAGTTTATATTTCATTTTATAAGATTTAGTATCATAAGATCCTTTTGAATTTTATTTTATTTTATCTGTTGTATTGGCTTTATATCTTTATATCCATGCAAGGATTGGGGCCAAATGGCTGAAGTGTTTGACTGTCAGTCTACAGAGTTTGATTTTTATGGAATAGGTAATAGTCACCAAAAAGTTTTAAGCAGATGAGTGCCATGGTCATTTATTGTTAAGGAAAGTTAGTATGGTGATAATATATATGATAGATTGGGAGGCGTGAAAACTAAGCAGGAAGATAAGAGATGACTGTAATAGTTCAAGTGTGAAGTGATCATGAAGGATGTTAGAATAGAAGACGTTTGTACGCTCTATCCATCTTATTCACTGCCATGCCCCTCATATATACAATAGGATCTGGCACTTAGTAAGTACTGAGTAAAGATTTGATTCAATAAATGAATTAATAAAAAATTTTAAAATGTAGGCTCTGTGGCAGAAGGAATGACAGAAGGAAAGGAAGGAGTTAAGTTCTTCAGTATTTCAAGCTTTCAGTGTGATCAAACCATTACAGAAATACAAGATTGAGCAGGGAGAAGTGGTTATGAGAAAAAAAAATCAAGAACTTTGTTTTATTCATGTTAAATTTAAAACAACAAGGCTCCCAAGTAAAACTCGATAAGAATTTTGAGTGGGGACTAATATTATATGGGAGAGAGATGAGTGGCTAGGGTTTTTGCTTTGAGAACCATTTGCGTAGAAGTAATAGATATAGTAGTGGTCATGATCCTCAAAGAAGGGAATACATAGATAAAAGAGCAGAAGGCCCAAGGGAAGGACAAATTAATCTAATAGAGAAAAAATACCATTGAATGGTATTGAATGTTTCCTGTGCATTAGGGACTGAGTTAAAAGCTTTGCATGTATCATTTATCTGTTTTAACAGTCACAACATGCCCTTAATAAGGGTAGGTATTACTTAGGAAAATGGAAATTCAGAGAAGTTAAGTAACTGATCCCAGGTCCTGTGCCTAATAAGTGTTGGAGCCAGGATGTGAACCTAGATCTGTCTATCCCTGGTTTCCATCTTTGCTGAAACTACTCTCTGTTCATGAATTTCATCTATCTTTTTCACTAAATCCTTTAACATATTTGCAATAGTTACATTATAGTCTTTGCCTATTGAGTCTGATATTTGATTAATGTCGTGTCTGTTTCTGCTTTTCTGTTTGTTTTTCTATTGATTATAGGTCACAGTTTTTCACTTTTTGACATCTATTTTTTTTTTACATATTTTATGGTAGATACTGAATAAAAAAGAACAGTAGAGACTAAAGTAAAATATTATTTACTATATTATTATAGTAAATATTACCCCCCCAAAAGCCACATCCCTTCCTCTGTATGACAGCTAGTTTGGGGTGTTTATTCTGTTTAATCTCCAGTTGAGCTGGTTCTGATCTGAGTTGCATTTTGTTTCAGTTTACTACTTGTTTCAAATGCTTTAAGAGTAGTAATCAGGTCTCTTCATTTATCAGGGCTTGTGGTCTATGCTTCAGTGAGTCTAGATATCTCTGTCTCTGTCTCTCCTTTTCTTCCCCTCCCCTTTTCACCCCTTTACTCCCCTTTCCTCTCCCCTATCTTTCCTCCCTCCCTCTCCTCCCCTGCTTTACTATCCTGCCACCAGTGTTTTGTGCCTTTTCACAGGCTTATTGCTCTGAGCCTCTCCTTACCTTCTTCCTGACCTTCCAAGCCTTGGAAAAAAATCTTAGTTTTCCTGCCCTGTCTCCAGCCTTTGGTACGGTGAAAGATCAATAGAAAAGACTCAAGGAGCAAATGTTTCCAAAGAAATCTCTCTCCTCTTCTGTCCTGGCCCCGGCCTTCTGCATGTAGCCACTATGTGCACTTGGTTAAGGCCTTTGGGAAAGAATTGGAAAGCTATGGGAAAGAATTGGTAGGCTATACAGACTCCCCGGGTCTCCTCTGGACTCTAACAAGCCATCACAGAAGTCCACAGATGGTCATGTGTTTGGCTGCTTTCTACACACACTGATGGAATTCCCTCATCTGTGGAAGAATACTGTTTTCCCATTAGGAAGGTGGCTATTGATCTTTACTCACCTAGGAAAGGCTCACCCTGATCTGGAATTTAGTTTATCCAGATTTCTTTACATTCTCACCTCTCTGTATGTAAAACAAAAAAGCATGATTTTGTAACCTGTCTGGCATACTTTTGCTGCTACGGTGAGAATAACTGTACTTCAACTTTTTACATACGAACTGAAACTGTTAAATATATTTTAATCATTAACGAATATTGGGCCTTAGTGAAGAAATAAGCAATATGAGAAAATATTTATTTTTCACTTTTCAATAAAGATTGCTATTTTATGTACTTAAATTATGGAAAGAATCATGACGATTCAGTGAGAAACCAAACTTTAGAAAAACTCTTACCTATTTAGCATTTTCAGTGACAGTAAGACTGATAGAGAAACTTATCAAAGGGAATTGCAAAACCATATTTGGAATGATCAAGTGTTAGCATGCAATAATGGCAATTTTGAGTTGAAACCAGACACAGACTGGAGACATGTTAGGAATAAAGTTGCAACTTTCTGTGAACAGTGCAAGTATTAGAACAAAGACTTAACAGGCTTTAGAAAACTAAATTGAATGTTTTGTACCACAAACATGTTTCTGGAATGTGCATGTCTGGATTCTCCACTTCCCTAAACTGACCCTCTCTATGATGGGTATACATCATGCTTTTGTGCTACAAAGATGTCGATTTCTAAGAGAATGCTGTGTCTTAGCACAAGATTCATTACAGAAAGTGGTTGACTAGCATGGGCTTCACTTCTTCAGAAGCTTTTCACAGAATATCAAAGGGTCTTGAAGCTGGCTGAAAGTAAGCCAATAAAGATGGATTTTTTCTCTGAGGACTTATGTCTATTAGAGCTTGAAGCTAGTAGAGTTTAGAGTGGCTGCAAAAGACATAGACGACTTCTTGGTTCATCTGCTATAGAAACCACTGAGCTCTTTATTCAGATTTCTTGGCCTAAAATCTGTGTTCATGCTGATGAATCAGTAATAGAAAGGGAGAGGAGATTGTGTGTGTTATTTATAGACGCTACATCACTGTTTTATTATCTTGCATTGTTGAAATATAGGGTGTAGTATATTTGATAAGCTTCAAAAGACCAGGGATGTTGTCTTGTTTACTTCAGATCTTCCTCATCTCACACGACCTGCCTAATAATCGTCGTTCAATAAATACTGGTTGAACAAGTGATATGAATTAATATTATGGAGATATTTTTGTGAACTGAAAATATCACTGGATACATACAAATTTTAGATTTCCAAATACTGGCAGTCTTTTTATAATGATAATATGTTGGTTTAAGATAGCAGCTTATATTATTTTTACTAGAGACTAATAGAACTACTTCAGTAGGATAACAGCCATGCCAACTTTAATTTAAAAATCCAGTTATTCTTTGGTGGTAGATTATAGAAATTATGCAAAGCTTAAGTAAAAAATTTTCCAGTGAAAGGAAGCTAATAATTGATAAGGTATACTCCCTCATAAAAAGACTTACCATAAAGGGGAGATCAGAAGGTTCATTTGGTGGAAAGTTGCTGAATGGGAAGACCAGTGAAAAGGATATCATCAAAAAAGAGGACAAACCCTAGCTAGCAGAACGAGGAAACATCCCTGAAACCCATATCCTGTTATTATTTCTACATTTGTATTGCAGAGCAGATATTAATTTAATTTGGTTTAATATGGTAAAGTAATCTGTTCCTGTTATCTGCTCCCATAAGGACCAACTGCCATAATTCTGTCTTGCCGCTTCTCTACTTCATGACTCAAGGTGGTGAAAATTTCTGCTTTGCTCTTGTGAACTCATACAGAAAATGCCACCCCAGCTTTCTTTCCTTCACTTTTCTTACTGTTTGGCTTTACAGTGTCATTCACATTACTGCTGATCCTTGAAAAGAGCAGTAGAATTCTCACAGATCCATGCTTTAAGTCCCTAAGGGCACATAGTCAAGAGTTTAAATGTAATGGATTCAGAATTATAGCACAACCACAAAAATAACTAGAGAAATAAAGGCATAACTATATAAACCTGAAGACTTGGGCCGTAGTGCCAGCACAGTGAACATCCATGGAGTCACTCTTCCTTTGGGCAATGAGGACTTTGGACTAGGAGAGGCTATAAGCAGGGAAAGCTATGAAATTCAGAGTGAAGGAGATAGAACATAGTAATAAAGCCTCAACACAAGAACAGGAAGCTTTTCTGACATCGTCAGTGAGAGTGTTCCCTGCCACTGATTCCAGCCATATACCAGCCGAATGGGAAATTATTTTACTCCCAGTCTCAAGATTATTTAAATAATATAGCTTATATTTAATGCAGATTGCAGGTTGTTTGTTGTTTCTTTGCTTGCTTGTTTTTTTAATTTCAGGTTTAATTAGACAACATGATAAGCTATCCCAAACTTTCTTGGAGTTAGACGTTCCTAAGGCTTGTCTACAGCTTTGGAACTTCATCAGTTCTCAGTACCTTTGGAACTTCACCATTAATAACCTTAAGCATAATAACCATGTTTGTTGACTCCCTTTTGTTCACAGGCCAACGGAGAGCCCTTAGATTGCTTTCTCTGTGTCTCCAAGAAATGCTCTAAACACAACCTATTTTTACCCCCATTCACATATAGGTCAAAGGGCAGGGGGAAGCCCAGTTTGGCCACATGCAGTCTCATTTACTACCTCATGACTAAGTACCTTTTCTCCTTAGCCTTCTTTGAATCTAAAGCTAGTGTCATTCCTAAAATTTATGGTAATCTCTAAGTTTTCTTGTTACACATAAAATGTTGGCCCTTTACATCTTTTTATAAGGATTTTGAGATTAATAAAACTCCTGTGCTTTAATGATAACATTTTCAAATGGCCTTAAACACATTTTTTAAGTAGAAATATAAAGTTATTTTCCTGTGGCTTGTGATATATTTTGGAATTAAAGTTTCTTGCATGGATTTTTTTTTTTAGGAAAAAATAATATTAGTTAAGTGAGCATTTTTGCTGTCTAATTTTAAGTTTCCTGTTTTATTGTTGTTGTTGTTCTCTTACTTCCAGCTTTCTAAGAAGTATGGAGTCCATGTTTGTGGAGAAGGTGGAGAGTATGAAACATTCACTTTGGATTGCCCTCTATTTAAGAAGAAAATAATTGTGTAAGATATCATTTCAGCATTTTCTTCCCTTTCCTTAAATTGAAGTGATGGAAACAACTTAACATTAAGCTTGAGGCAACTTTTGTTGGTAGAAATAGAACGTGTCCTCTAAGTTCACAAACACTCAATTTGTTTAATACCAGTGAAGTCGTCTGAATACCTAAATCAATACCTGACAAGACGAGGCCTTCGTAGAAGGCTATAAACTTTTTAGACATTGCACTTTCGTTTACTTGCTGATTATGCCCTGCAGTAAAAGTGGTACCTACACACTGACACTTTTATCCTTTCATGAAGTGTGAATTGCCTATATTATTTATCTTTCATTACAGCTACATTTGATAAACTGCCACATCAGTAGCCTGTGGGTTCCATTAACTCCATCCTCTCCTTTCTCTTGGCTTTTACAACTTGGAATAGTAATGCTAAACATTTCTCTTTTACTATTTGGGGTTATTTTTACATATAAACTTTGTTTTTGAGTGAATTCGGTTTATGGTAAGCACTGGGATTTCTTTGCCCTAGATTGTTAAAATTAGTGTAATGAAAAACAAGAACTTTCTTTTTTTTTCAGTCTGTTAACATTGTTATCTGTACTCTAATTTGTGTTGCTCTTCTCCTATGCTAGAGAGAGCTTTATCTGCTTTTCCTAAGCTCTTATTCTTGGAAAAGATTGGCAGAATTATGCTTGACTTCAGGAACCACATCTGATGAAAGATTGGCATCCTGTATCGAGTGGACAGCTTCAACATGTTCACCACTAAGGGGTGATTTCTTTCTACATATTAATAACAAGCAGAGGAGTGATCTATGAAAGTTAAAACGGGACGCCTAGGTGGCTCAGTCGATTAAGTGTCTGCCTTCAGCTCAGGTCATGATCTCAGGGTCCTGGGATTGAGTCCCGCATCGGGTTCCTTGCTCGGCAAAGAGCCTGCTTCTCCCTCTGCCCTCCCCCTTGCTTGTGCTCTCTCGCTCTCTCACTGACAAATAAATAAATAAAATCTTTTTTTAAATAAAAGAAAATTAAGACAACTCTAGGTGAATTTTCTAAAAAATACATTTATCTAGTGAAACATGGCCAAGGCATTTTTCATTATCATATATGTATATTCATCCACTCTTACTTTTTTCATGTTCTTTTAACTTCTTTTCCATTAATAATCATCGACAGAATAATTTATTTGGCAAATATTTATCAAGTACCTATTATTGTCTAAAGCATTCTACTGGACACCATTGATGCTTTCAGAGGTTGAGCGGAAGACATCTGTGTACAATTAAGATACAAGATGGTAAGGGATAAAAGTTATAAGTTCATATGTGGGAGATATTTCTTCTGGCTACTCTGATCACAAAATAATCCGTGAGTGAAGTGTACATTAGCTCTCACTTCTATAGGAAAATACTGTTTTGTTATTAAAGAGGAGTATTTGCATGTGAGGGTGAAAGTACAGTATAATGGGGAACTTACAGTATATTTACTTAATTAATATGGGACTAACTAAATTAGCAAAAAAAAAAAAAAAGGCACGATAAGAGAAAAATGCCGAAGAATACAACTTTTCCCATTTACTTGACAACTTGAGGTCCTAGAAGTCTTTATGAACAATCTAGAATTATAAAGATGTACTGCTTTATACTACATAACCAGAAGGTCTATTTATTATAGTGCTTTAGACCTGAAAACTGAAACTTTTTTTTAAATTTTATTTTATTATGTTATGGTAGTCATTAGTTTTTGATGTAGTGATCCATGATTCATTGTTTTTGTATAACACCCAGTGCTCCATGCAGTACATGCCCTCCTTAATACCCATCACCAGGCTAACCCATCCCCCTTCCCCCTCCCCTCTAGAAACCTCAGTTTGTTTCTCAAAGTCCACAGTCTCTCATGGTTCATCTCTCCCTCTGATTCCCCCCCTTCAGTTTTCCCTTCCTTCTCCTAATGTCCTCCATGCTATTCCTTATGGTCCACAAATAAGTGAAACCATATGATAATTGACTTTCTCTGCTTGACTTATTTCACTTAGCATAACCTCCTCCAGTCCCATCCATGTTGATGTAAAAGTTGGGTATTTATCCTTTCTGGTGGCTGAGTAATATTCCATTATATATATGGACCACATCTTCTTTATCCATTCATCTGTTGAAGGGCATCTTGGCTCATTCCACAGTTTGGCTGTTGCGGACATGGCTGCTATGAACATTGGGGTGCATATAGCCCTTCTTTTCAGTACATCTCTGTCTTTGGGGTAAATACCCAGAAGTGCAATTGCTGGGTCATAGGGCAGCTCTATTTTTAATTTTCTGAGGCACCTCCACACTGTTTTCCAAAGTGGCTATGCCAACTTGCATTCCCACCAATGGTGTAAGAGGGGTCCCCTTTCTCCACAACCTCTCCAACATTTGTTGTTTCTTGCCTTGTCAATATTTACCATTCTAAGTAGTATAAGGTGGTATCTCAATGTGGTTTTGATTTGAATTTCCCTGATGGCTAATGATGATGAACATTTTCTCATGTGTCTGTTAGCCATTTGTATGTCTTCTTCAGAGAAGTGTCTGTTCATGTCTTCTGCCCATTTTTTGACTTGACTATTTGTTTTTTGGGTGTTGAGTTTGAGAAGTTCTTTATAGATCTTGGATACCAGCCCTTTATCTGTAGTGTCATTTGCAAAGATCTTCTCTGATTCTGTGGGTTGCCTCTTTGTTTTGTTGACTATTTCCTTTGCTGTGCAGAAGCTTTATCTTGATGAAGTCCCAAAAAGTTCATTCTTGCTTTTGTTTCACTAGCTTTTGGAGATGTATCTTGAAAGAAGTTGCTGTGGTTGATGTCAAAGAGGTTACTGCCTATGTTCTCCTCTAGGATTTTGATGGATTCCTATCTCACATTGAGGTCTTTCATCCATTTTGAGTTTATCTTTGTGTATGGTGTTAGAGAATGGTCGAGTTTCAGTCTTCTGCATGTGGCTGTCCAATTTTCCCAGCACCATTTATTGAAGAGACTGTCTTTTTTCCATTGCATATTTTTTCCTGCTTTGTCGAAGATTATTTGACCATAGAGTTGAGGGTCCATATCTGGGCTCTCTATTCTGTTCCATTGGTCTATATGTCTGTTTTTGTGCCAGTACCATGCTGTCTTGGTGATCACAGCTTTGTAATATAGCTTGAAAACGGGCAGTGTGAAACCCTCAGCTTTTTTTTTTCTTTTTCAACATTTCCTTGGCGATTCGGGGTCTTTTCTGATTCCATACAAATTTTAGGATTGTTTGTTCCAGCACTTTGAAAAATGTCTTTGGAATTTTGATCAGGATGGCATTGAATGTATAGATTGCTCTGGGTAGCATAGACATTTTAACAATGTTCATTATTCCAATCCATGAGCATGGAATGTTTTTCCATCTTTTTATGTCTTCTTCAATTTCTTTCATGAGTGTTCCATAGTTCCTAAAGTATAGATCCTTTACCTCTTTGGTTAGGTTTATTCCGAGGTAACTTACGGTTTTTGGTGCTGTTGTAAATGGAATCGTTTCTCTAATTTCTCTTTCTACAGTAGCATTGTTAGTGTATAAGAAAGCAACTGATTTCTGTGCATTGATTTTGTATCCTGCCACATTACTGAATCGCTGTATGAGTTCTAGTAATTTGGGGTGGAGTCTTTTGGCTTTTCCACATAAAGTATCATGTCATCTGTGAAAAGAGAGAGTTTGACTTCTTCTTTGCCAATTTGAATACTTTGTATTTCTTTTTGTTGTCTGATTGCTGTTGCTAGGACTTCTAGTACTATGTTGAACAATAGTGGTGAGAGTGGGTATCCTTGACATGTTCCTGATCTTAAGGGAAAGGCTCTCAGCTTTTCCCCATTGAGGATGATATTCGCTATGGGTTTTTCATAGATGGATTTTAGAAACTTGAGGAATGGTTCCTCTATCCCTATATTCTGAAGAGTTTTAATCAGGAAAGGATGCTGTATTTTGTCAAATGCTTTTTCTGTATCAATTGAGAGGGCCATATGGATCTTGTCTCTCCTCTTATTAATGTGTTCTATCACACTGATTGATTTGTGAATGTTGAACCACCCTTGCATCCCGGGGATAAATCCCACTTGGTCTTGGTGGATGATCCTTTTAATGTATTGTTGGATCCTATTAGCTAGGATTTTGTTGAGGATTTTGGAATTCATATTCATCAGGGATATTGGTCTGAAATTCTCCTTTTTGATGGGTTCTTTGCCTGGTTTGGGGATTAAGGTAATGCTGGCCTCATAGAATGAGTCTGGAAGCTTTCTTCTGTTTCTATTTTTTGAAACAGCTTCAGGAGAATAGGTATTATTTCTTCTTTGAATGTTTGGTGGAATTCCCCAGGGAATTCACCAGGCCCTGGACTCTTGTTTTTGGGGAGGTTTTTGATCACTCCTTCAATCTCGTTACTGGTTATTGGCCTATTCAGGTTGTCAGTTTCCTCCTGTTTCAGTCTTGGGAGTTTGTAGGTTTTCAGGAAGGCATCCATTTCATCCAGGTTGCTCAGCTTATTGGCATATAATTGTTGATAATAATTTCTAATAATTGTTTGTATTTCCTTGGTGTTAGTCGAGATCTCTCCCCTTTCATTAAAAATTTTATTTATTTGGGTCCTTTCTCTTTTCTTTTAGATAAGTCTGGCCAGTGGTTTATGGATCTTATTAATTCTTTCAAAGAACCAGCTTCTAACTTCATTGATCTGATCTACTGTGTTTCTGGTTTTTAATTCATTGATCTCTGCTCTAATCTTAATTATTTCTCTTCTAATGTGTGGCTTACCCATCATTTGTTGCTTTTTCTCTGGTTCTTTAAGGTGTAGAATTAGTTGGTGAATTCGGGATTTTTCTATTTTTTTGAGTGAGGCTTGGATGGCTATGTATTTCCCCCTTAGGACCACCTTTGTGGTATCCCATAGGTTTTGGACCGATGTGCTTTTGTTCTCATTGGTTTCCATGAATTGTTTAAGTTCTTCTTTGATTTCCTGGTTGACCCAAACATTTTTGAGCAGAGTGGTCTTTAGCGTCCAAGTGTTTGAATTTCTTCCAAATTTTTTCTTGTGATTGAGTTCCAGTTTTAAAGCATTATGGTCTGAGAATATGCAGGGAATAATCTCAATCTTTTGGTATCGGTTGAGACCTGATTTGTGACCCGTGTGGTTTATTCTGGAGAAAGTTCCACGTGCACTCAAGAAGAATGAGTATTCTGTTGTTTTAGGGTGGAATGTTCTGTATATATCTATGAGGTCCATGTGGTCCAGTGTGTCATTCAAAGCTCTTGTTTCTTTGTTGATTTTCTGCTTAGGTGATCTGTCTATTGCTGAGAGTGGAGTATTGAGGTCTCCTACAATTAACATATTGTTATCAATATGACTCTTTATTTTGGTTAACAGTTGGCTTATGTAGATGGCTGCTCCCATGTTGGGGGCGTAGATATTTACAATTTTTAGATCTTCTTGTTGGATAGACCCTTTAAGAATGATATAGTGTCCTTCTGTGTCTCTAACTACAGTCTTTAGTTTAAAATCTAATTTGTCTGATATAAGAATTGCTACCCCAGCTTTCTTTTGAGGTCTGTTGGCATGGAAGATGGATCTCCATCCCTTCACTTTCAGTCTGGATGTATCTTTAGGTTCCAGATGAGTCGCTTATAGATAGCATATCCTGTCTTTTTATCCAGTCTGCAACCCTATGCCGTTTTATGGGAGCATTTAGGCCATTCATGTTGAGAGTGATTATTGAAAGATATTAATTAATTGTTATCATGTTGCCTGTGAAGACCTTGTTTTTCTAGATTGTCCCTGTAAATTTATTTTCTATATCACTCTTGAGGTCTTTCTCCTTTTATAGAACCCCTCTTAGTATTTCTTGCAGGGCCGGCTTAGTGGTCACATATTCTTTCAGTTTCTGCCGGTCTTGGAAGATCTGCATCTCTGCATCCATTCTAAGTGATAGCCTTGCTGGATAAAGTATTCTTGACTGCGTGTTCTTCTCGTTTAGTACCCTTAATATGTCTTGCCAGGCCTTTCTGGCTTGCCAGGTCGGTCTGACGTTATTCTGATGTTCCTCCCTCTGTATGTAAGGAATCTCTTCCCCCTAACTGCCCTTAAGATGGTTTCCTTGTTTCTAAGATTTGTGAGTTTTACTATTATATGCTGGGGTGTTGGCCTGTTTTCCTTGATCTTGGGAGGAGTCCTCTCTGCCTCTAGGACATGAATGTTTGTTTCATTCCCCAGATTAGAGAAGTTCTCAGCTACGATTTGCTGAAATATATCTTCTAGTCCTCTCTCTCCACCCCCTCAAGGATTCCAGTAATTCTGACATTGGAACGTTTCATGGTGTCACTTATTTCTCTGATTCTGTTTTCATGGATTCTGAGTTGTTTTTCCCTGGCCTCCTTTTTTCCCTTTTTATCTACTAATTGGTCTTCTAGGTCACTAATTCGTTCTTCTGCCTCACTTACCCTAGCTGTTAGATTATCTAGATTAGATTAGATCTAATTGATAGCATTTTTAAGTTCTGCCAATTCAGCTTTCATTTCTGCCCCTAGAGACTATGTTGCCATTAATCGATTTCTCCATCCTAGCTATTGTTTTCACAATTGCTAGCCTGAATTCCATCTCCAACATCTTGGTTATATCTGAATCCATTTGTAAATCTGTGTCATAGTCATAGTCTCTGAGTCTTTCCTATTTTGGGGGTTCCTCCTCCTAGTCATTCTATTGAGGGGTGGTTGAAGGAATGTATAGAGTCCAAATTATTGACCACAACCCAAGCAAGATGCACGTGTTTTCTAGGGACCTTAGGGTTGCTGGCCTCTTGTTTTCCCAGCCTGTCTTCTGGGGTGGGGCCTGCCGCGCTGTTACTCAGGCAACCCTGTTTGGGCAGAGTTGCCCTGCCCCCTGTGGCGGGGGATGGGCTCTTGTTCTCCGGTGGCTTTCCCTGGTGGCTTTCCGCATCTCTTCGGAGAGTCAGAGCAGAAAAAAACGTTTCCAACCCTCTGCCTCAGAGCAGAGAGATCGCAGTCTGTTCTTCAGTGAGCTCTCCAGGCCACACTATCTCCATTTCTGTCTGTGCTGCTATAAACTGCAATGTCCCCAGTCCTCACCTCCAGGTCAGGGAACGGGGGCATGTCTCTAACCTTTGTGCTTCTCAAACCACCAGCCACCCCCAGTTCACTCATGCCGCTCCAGTTTCCTTCCAGGGGGCTGCCCTAAAGTCCTTTCCCCGCCGCTACCAGTCTGTGAGTCTGTGCCCAGTCACCAGCATGGGAGGCTATCGCTCACCAGTGGTGTGGGATCCCCACGGCTTGGCTCCCTCCCCCTTTCTTTATCCTCCAATATCTGCCCGCAGAATCACGGCTCCCCGTTTCCTACCTCAAAACCAACTGCCTGTGATATTCTGTTTGTGGAGATCCAGATCTATCTTCTTACATCTCAGGCTGATTTTGTGGGTGTTCAGAGTGGTCTGGTAGATATCCAGCTCAACTCCGGGGACTGGTTGGAATAGGGTCTCCTATTCCTTCGCCATTCCCCCCACCACCACCACCAAACTGAAACTTTTGTGGATATCATTTGTAGGCAAGGCAACCTGAGCCTGGCCGAGACAATGGCATGAGAGAATTTAGTCATGCTATTATAGAGAGGGATGTCGGGGAGGTATGTTAGTGCTGAAATGAGCTGTTGGGTTCATTTGAACAGTCATTTATTGAGGTGAATTATGTGGTTGGAACTCTGCAAGCTACTGCTCTGCTCTGTAGAAGTTGTTCCTGTAACAGGAGAGACAGGCAAATCAATTACATAAGTGCTAACATACAGGTGTGTATCTTGAGAACACAGCAGAAGCACTGTCTTTTCATTCCTACTCATTTATCAGTTCATCACTCATCTAATTCTAATGCTTAAGCATATTCTATGCTTTTTTCTTCATAGGCTATGCCTCACCTTCATTACTTTCTTACTTAATGCCTTTTCTCTAGCTTGCCTTCCCATTTTTCTCCTCTTTACTAAATCCTTCCTTTCTTTCCTTTTCTTTTTAATTGAAATATAGTTGACACACAGCATTACATTACATTACTTTCAGGTGTACAACATAGCAATTTGACAAGTCTATAGGTTATGCTCTGCCCACAAGTGTAGCCACCATCTGTCACCATACAGTGCTACTACTATAGTACCACTGGCTATATTTTCCATGCTGTAAAAATCCTTCCATTTTTAAAGGCTTTTGCTGCCATCCCCTCTAGGGCTTGTTCTCATTCTTGAACTCTTAGAACACATAGTTGTCACTAATAAGTGTTAAATATTGTTGAATTAATTTGTCATTTGTTATTTACTTGTTTTTACTTACCCCATTGTCACTTACTTGTATGTGTTCCTTTTTAGGTTATAATTGGAGGTTATAGGTTGGGACATATCCTAGTTTAGTGGAAAAAGCATGTCACCTATTATATATAAAATCTTAACTCCTCTTTAAAATAGAAAATGTCCATATCATACCTATCTAATAAGCACTAAATGTGATACTGTGAGTGAATGTACATTGCACATTCAGTTAAAAGATAAGTTTAGTTCTTGTAACTAGTTGTTAACAATTGACCATTAATAATACTGGATCTTTTAACTTTGAATTCATTCTTTGGACAAATTAAAATTTCTCCTGCTCTATGGTCTGCCACAATTGGCATAAAACTAATTGATGATTAGGAATCCCATTTCAAATGTCTGATTCAAATTTTTTTTTTTTGATGAAAAAGAGAAGATCACCTCTAAGGGGAGAAAAAATAAACATTTACTTGCAAAATGACTTGATTATCATTAGGACTTTTCTTCAAAAACACAGATTGAATCCTTTTTGTATAATGAAGTAATTTAGAGAAATTGGGGTGGTTCTGGAAGCTTATTATAAGATACATTTTGCCCCAATTAACATTTTTAAAATCTTGTAGGAAAGACTGATATAGCAGTCTTTGTCTGGAAGTAATTTAAAAATGTTCTAACTAGAGCATTTTACAATTCACTTTTCATGTCAATTAGTATGTGATTGCTCACTTCTGGATAGAGTTTTTAGATCAGGAAGTGAAGGGTTTTTTTCTGAGAGGCCTTGAGGAAAAGAATTACAGTTTAGCCTTTATGAAAGGAGAATAATTGTGGGACAATTGTAGGTCCTCAAAGAGCCTACTTTCTTATTACTTCTTACTTTAAAAATACATATGTATGTTTTTCAGACATAAGAATTGAACTCTTAATGTTGTATTAATGAAAGTGATTTTCTTCTATTAATGAACATATTTTCAAAATGTGAGTATTTGATACATCCCCATCTTTCCATTTGAGTTATTAATATTACTATACTCTAATGTAAAGTTGCTACACATGGGATGGATGGATGGAAGGAAGGAAAGAAGGACTAAAATCTATGGTTAAAACACTTTGTACTTATTTTTCCCACCTACTCCTGTTTCCTACCCACTCAAGGAATAATTCAGCACAGGGCATCACAATGTGGCATTTAGCAGTGGGGATGAATCAAGTACTTATCTACCTTCTGACATCTATCCTGTATCACCTGGGATTTATTTAAATTTATGAACTATTTTCCTTATATTTAAATTTTTAGGCTATTAAATGTTATCTTTATTTTGCTAGAGATGGCATATGGTACATTGGTGTGTGTGCATGTATATATGTACATGTATACCTGCAGTATACACATATGAGAAAGTATGTATTCATGAGAAGATAGGTAATTAAAAAATCAGTGTGGGTTTATGAGAGTTCAATAGTTAGTGTGTAATGTGAAAATACTTAACAGAATTTCAACTACAGTCATTTATTCAACAAATGTTTGATGAATATCAGACAATGTTCTCTGTACTGAGCCAAGAGGGGTGGGGTAGGGGAGAGTCAGACAAAGGTGATCAAAACTTGGTCCCTCTCTAAGAAGAAAGACAAGCATACAAACACATAATTATAATGTAGTGGATGTGCAATGAAAAGGCTGTGAACACATTATGAAAACACAGAAAAGGAGAAAACTAGGACTATTGGAAAATGTCAAGGAAGGCTTCACAGAGATGATACTGGAGATGTCTATGAGGATAAGTGTGAGTCCACAGGGAATACATGTATACAGTTGTCTTCTTAGAGGAGAGGTAGGAACAAAGACCATGGCTGTCTCAAGAGATGACATCAGGTTTTTTGTTTTGAAGTGAGGGGATAGGGCCTGGCCTCACACCTTGGGAGCCTGGCCTGACTTAGCTGTCCTTTTGAAATTGTATCTAAGGCTAAGCCTAATGCAGCAGTGAAAGGGAACATGGGCTAACCCCCTGGCTACAGAAAAGCCTTGGTTGAATAAGAGGTAGTGCCCAGACTACTTGCATTAACAGGGAAAGGGGAGGAGAGTAGCCAACTGGAAAACATTTTTGCTGTGGCACAATTGGTCTTTATTTTCTGGGTCACTCTGAGGATTTCCAACAGCTCCTACTCTGGGTTTCAGAAAAATCCATGAAGCAGACAGAAACCAAAGATCCTTGAAAGTTGAGTTTCATTTGAGTTTCTGAAAGGGAAAAGAAAAGCAATAGGACATTATTCTGTTTGAAACTAAAAACTGTTCATTTGAGATCTGGTCTCTTCCAGTTGTCTGGCTTTGTATAAGTGAATGAAATGATGTTAGTCAATTAGAGATTCTGGGTTTTCATAGAATCCATAAAAATCATATTGTTTATTTGGTGCTTAGAATATTCTATATTTTTTTCTGTATAACATCTTTATTCTGAATGTAGTAATTACATTAGTTAAATGAGCTATTTGCTGTCAACCTTCTGTTTCTAATGCAGATAACTGGCATGAGAAGGGAGGGCCCGAAACCCTTTCTACTGACATAGCGTTGGTTCTGGGTTAATGATAGTTTTGGTGCACTCCATTGTCAAGGATATCAAAACCAAGATGCCTAGATTAGGCATAATTAAGGCTCAGGGTCAGTTTCCAAGGCTGAGATCAGGAGCAGGGAGATGGACATTTAATGTAAGAGTAAGGTTGTACATAGGAATTGGAATTTGAATCTGATCGATGAGCCAAGATACAACCAGAACAAGCAATTTTGGAGTAAGTAGAAAAAACAAGACTAGGGCTAACAAGCCAGAGGGGCAGATGGGAGAAAGCAAGCCGGCCTCTTTACTTTCTCTTTCTCTTCCTCCTCGTTATACCAGAGACATCTTTTGGTTATGTAGCCTGTGAAGGCAAGTTATATCTTTCTGTCAGGATCCTGACTCTTTAATAATTCTGTTTCTTTTATAACATAAGTTGCTTTCCTTGTAATGTCACAGGAGCCCTTCTTAGTGTTATTTCCTCCTAAGCATTAACAAGAGGCATATTTGATATTAAAGGCTCATGAATGGTAGTTGACTTTTTTAATCATCAAACATTTTCTTCTCTATCTCTGATCGTTCAAAGGGAAAAGTAAACAGATTTTGCCCATGAAAATTTAATATTTTGGAGCCAAGTATTTTGAGGTTCCTTTTATTGCCACTAAATAACTTTACATTACAAAAGTTGACTCAAAAATATCTTACATTAATGGCAAAGTCAAATAAAGTAACAATTTGTTTTGCTATCCTACAAAGGTTGAAATCCTAGCAATGTATTAATATAAACAATGGAACTAGTTCCCAAGGCATTAAAGAGATATGAGGAAATTCTATTTTTAAAATTTCAGTTGAAATGCAAAACACTATTGCTTTCTTAATAAACAACAATAAAAAATAATTAGTTATTAGAACTTCACACATAATCTTAGTTATTCATATGTGCTTTACAGGGTATCTTTGATAAAAGTTGAGTTAATTTACATGTATCCATATGGTGCCGGCAAGCAGTTCATACCATTTTACCTGAATGTGGTAATTACTATGTCAGACAATCAATTTTAATAGCAATGATATTGCAGTGTGAAGAGTTCACCTAGAGCTTAAAACCGTCACCAGTACTGCTTTTGTGAAGGATAATTGAGATTTTGTGTGAAACACTGAATGAATTACCTCTTGAAAATGAAAGGAATAATGAAGATAAAGCGCTGTTGTTTAATGGTTAGCCCCTACCAAGCAAATTTGTGAAAATGAAATTGAATAGGAATTTTAAGTCTCAAAACTGTTCAGAGAGCTTTGAGTGAACCTGAAAGTTGAACTGTGTCGTTACAAAGACAAAAGCTTCTTTACTTTTTCTTGTAAATTTAGCATCCTTGATCCTTTTCCAATTAAATATTAGGTTATTAAAAATAGGTGTTAATCACTACATGTTGTTTATCAGTGGAAATAAATACAAAAGGAGGATTTTTGGTTTCTTCTAGTCACTAGCAGAGAACAATTTGCCACAATTTATGTAGTAAATAAATGCATTATAAAATTTTTGTGTTTTAGTGATTCATCAGAAGTGGTCACACATTCAGCTGATGCATTTGCACCTGTTGCTTATCTACGCTTTTTGGAATTGCACTTGGAGGACAAGGCAAGTAAACCTAAGATTCACTTTCACAGTGATTTCAAGAGAAAATGGGGATGTAGGCATTGGCTCTGTATCTTTAATTCTATAACAACAGATAAAAGGGTAAAAAAAAAAGTCATTTTATCATTAGTGATTTTTTTCCCCAGATCCTCAGTCAGTAACTAAGAATTTTGCAGATATTTATGGTTTTGAGAACTCTGTATGATGCCTAAGAAATTACATTTCTGAAGAGTTTGCAATTCAGTTAAAAATGGAATCATACATACATCAAGCAATGAGAAGACAGGACAGTATATAAGCAAATATTAAATCACCTAGTAAAAAAAGAATTAGTTTATCATACATAAGCATGAGGGGAATGGTTTAGGAATGAATTGGAGCTTCATTATACAAAGTTTAAGAGTGGAGGAAAAGAAGAAATAAGAGCTTTTCCAAAAATATCAAAGAGAACAGAAGTACAAGTGAAAGATGGAAAGTGAAACAAAAGTGTGATAAAGAGTTTTATTTTAAATACATTGATTGTCAAGATACAGCAGAATGTCAATTTAAGGATGTCTTGTGGAATAGGTAAAGATCTGGATTAGACCCTTTGATTAAAGATCTCCTCCTTACTGGGTGTTGTATGTAAGTGATGAATCACTGAATTCTATTCCTGAAACCAATATTGCACTGTATGTTAACTAACTAGAATTAAATAAAGTTTTTTTAAAAGTCTGCTACTTTAAATATAAAGGATTAGAAGAAGTTTTCTGCATCTTTGGTGTTCTGCCACCAAGTCTTGAGGCACACCTAGTTTTATGTATATATATGCATGATAGGGGAATCTGAAGAATCAAGAGGTTTAATGAAGATTGGCAAAGGAAGGAAAAGAATGGTAACTCCAGAAATCAGGACAAAAGAGTTTCCAAAGGAAGAAAATAGTTATCAGTGTCTAGAAAAATTAGAATAGACAGGATTGAAAGTAGATCACTGAATTAAGCTAGAAGATGATTATTGGTGACCTTTTCCCGAAAAGCTGGTAATCCTCGAGAAAATGAAGCTGTACTATGCAAACATCCTCCATATCCAGGGAAAGGAACCTCTTACTTTCTAGGTCTCTGCTACTATTGCTGCCATGTGCACACACACAAAGTAAAAAACCACTGAATTTTTGTTTAGACATATCAGCCATTGTATGCTCAGCTTTACCTAAATAGCTCATTGTTCACCTTGTTGTTTTAGTACTTCATTTGTTTTCACAGTCCATTTTGCCCTCTTAAAGAAAAGAATGTTATTTCTTTAAGGTGGAGTATTCACTGACACTGAATAAATATGGTGCATTTTCCTTCTTCTTCTTCTTCTTTTTTTTTTTTTTTCTTTTAGGTGTCCCCAGTGCCTGACAACTACAGAACATCTAATTATATACATAATTCTTGAAGAACATTTTTGGACATTGTTTACTAAGCTACCATTTCTGTATGAAGAAAACTACATAGCATTTCCTCAGCTAGTATATCCAGCTCTTTCTCTGCATTTTTTTTTTGTTCTTAGAAATATATATCTTTATCAGAAGAAGTTAATAGAAACTGATTAATTGGGGAAATGTGAAAGTCTCATTCGTTATTATTGGTGACTTCCTCAGGATTCACTTTCTCTGACTTTAGTTACCATGTCCTATCCGTGACTGTACATGGTAAGTGCCCTTTTTTCCCCTTTTACTTCCTCTATAGCTGTCATTTCTATAACATTTATTTACTTTCATCCCATTGTTTTATTGTACTCATTCTCTCTTTCCTGCTCTCCCCTCTGCCAATTACAGAATGATGCAGATCATTTGAAAATGAGAATGAAAAGGCAGTCACTTTAGTTAGCCAGTCAGGTTTATTCTCCTGGGTACTGGCATGACTTGTCATTTTTGTTTCGATATAGTATTCATTTTATCAATAGTATTGGATAATCAGGAAGAATATCATTAAATCTTACTGATTGTTTTATAACAATGAAAAATGCAATTTTTATATCCAGTGGAAAAAGGTCTTTTCAACAAATAGTATTAGACAGCAACATGCAAACGAATGAAACTGGACCACTTTTTTACACCATACACAAAATTAAATTGAAAATAGACTAAAGACCTAATTGTGGGACCTGAAACCACAGGAATCCTAGATGAGAACACAGGCAGTAACCTCTTTGACGTCGGCCATAGCAGCTTCTTTCTAGATAAAAGCTCCTAAGGCAAGGGAATAAACAAGAGCAAAAATAAACTACTGGGACTTCATCAAAATAAAAAGCTTCTACACAGCGGGGCGCCTGGGTGGCTCAGTCATTAAGCGTCTGCCTTCGGCTCAGGTCATGATCCCAGGGTCTTGGGATCGAGCCCCACATTGGGCTCCCTGCTCTTCGGGAAGCCTGCTTCGCTTCTCCCTCTCCCACTCCTCCTGCTTGTGTTCCCTCTCTCACTGTGTCTCTCTCTGTCAAATAAATAAATAAAATCTTTAAAAAAAAAAAAAAAGCTTCTACACAGCAAAAGGAGCAATCAACAAAACTAAAAGGCAACCTAAGGAATGGGAGAAGATATTTGCAAATGACATATCTGATAAAGGGTTAGTATCTGAACTATATAAAGAACTTACAAAATTCAACACCCAAAAAACAGTCCAGTTAAAAAAAGGGCAGAAGACATGGACAGACGTTTCTCCAAAGAAGACATACAGATGGCCAACAGACACATGAATAAATGCTCAACATCACTCATCATCAGGGAAATGCAAATCAAAACTACAATGAGATATCCCCTCATACCTGTTAGAATGACTGAAATCACACAAGAAGCAGCAGATATTGGCAAGGATGTGGAGAAAGGGGAACTGTCTTGCAATGTTGGTGGGAATGCAAACCGGTGCGGCCACTCTAGAAAACAGTGTGGAGGTTCCCCAGAAAGTTAAAAATAGAACTACCCTGCAATCCAGCAATCTCACTACTGGGTATTTATCCAAAGAATACAGAAATACTAATTCAATGGGATATGTGCACCTCCATGTTTATAGCAGCATTACCTACAATAGCCAACTTACAAAAAAAAACACAATTTTTTGGTACTATCCGTGCTGACCGTAGACAACTTTATTTTGAATAGACTTAATTTTTTACAACAATTTTGGATTCACAGAAAAATTGAGCAGAAGGAACAGAATTCCCATATGCCCCCCAGCCCTCACACATGCACAGCCTTCCCCACTGTCAACTTCTGGTGCCAGAGTGGTACATTTATTACAGTCGATGAACCCACATTGACACATCTTTATCAAAGTACCTAGTTTACATTATGGCTTACTCTTAATATTGCACGTTCGGTGGGTTTGAGCAAATGTATAGTGACATATATCCACCATTATGGCATCATACAAAATAGTTTCACTGCCCTAGAAATCCTCAGTGCTCTGCCTATTCATCCTTTCTTTCCCTCTTACCCCTGGTAGCCACTGATCTTGTTACAGTCTCTATAGTTTTACCTTTTCCAGAATGTCATATAATTGCAGTCATACAATGTGTAGCCTTTTCACACTGGCTTTTTTCACCTAGAAATATGCATTTAACTTCTTCCATGTCTTTCCATAAGTTTTAAGTGTTGAGTAATATTCCATTGTCTGGATGTGCCACAGTTTATTTCTCATTCACCTACCAAAGAACATCTTGGTTGCTTCTAAGTTTTGGCAATTATAAGTAAAGCTGCTATAAATATCCATGTGCAGGATTTTGTCTTCACCTCCGTTGGGTAAATACCAAGGAGTGTGATTGCCAGATCATATGGTTAAGACTATGTTTAGTTTTGTAAGAAACTACCAAACTGTCCTCCAGTGTGGCTGTACAATTTTATATTCCCACCAGCAATGAATGAGAATTCCTGTTGCTCTACATCTTCATCAGTATTCAGTATTGTCAATACTTTGGACTTGTGCCATTCTAATAGGTGTGCAGTGTTATCTTGTTTTAAATTTGCATTTTCCTGAATGCATTTGATGTGGAACATCTTTTCATATGCTTATTTGCCCATTCCTATATCTTCTTTGGTGAAGTGTCTGTTCAGATCTTTGCTCATTTTTTAATTGAGTTGTTTATTTTCTTATTATTGAGTTTTAAGAGCTCGTTGTATATTTTGGATAGTTCTTTATCAGCTATGTCTTTTGCAAATGTTTTCTACCAGTCTGTGGCTGTCTTCTCACTCTCTTGTCACTGTCCTTTATAGAGCAGAAGTTTTAATTTTAATGAATTATTAATTATTTCTTTCATATATCATGCCTTTGATATTGTATCTAAAAAGTCATCATCAAACCAAAGGTCATCTAGATTTTCTTTTATGTTATCTTCTAGGAGTTTTATAGTTTTACATTTTACATTTGGGTCTATGTTCCATTTTGAGTTAATTTTTATAAAGAAGTATAAGGACTGTGTCTGGATTCATTTTTTTGTATGTGGAAGTATAGCTGTTCTGGCACCATTTGTCGAAAAGACTATCTTTTCCCCATTATTTGCATTGCTCCTTTGCCAAAGATCAGCTAACTATATTTGTGTGGCTCTGTTTCTGAACTCTCTAGTCTGTTCTATTGCTCTGTTTGTCTATTCTTTTATCAATACCACAATGTCTTAATTACTATAGCGTTATAGTTTGTCTTGAAGTCATTAATGTCAGCCTTCTGACTATTCTTTTCCTTCAATACTTTGTTGACTATTCTGTCTTCAGACTATTCTGAGTCTTTCCATATAAATATTAGAATCAGTTTGTAACTTACTGACATTTTGATTGGGATTGCATTGAAGCTGTAGACCAAATTAGAAAAAACCGACATCTTGACAATATTGTCTTTCTACCCATGATCATGTAATATCTCTCAATTTATTTATTTAGTTCTGTGATTTCTTTTGTTAATTTTGCTAAGACATTTTACTTGTCTTCATTATTATAACTTATGTTAAATGTTGCCTCCTTTAGACCTTTTTTGTTTTTTGCAAATGACAAGCTTTGATATGACATTCTTAGTGTGGAACCAGAGGGAAACAGTGAGAGTTTCTTTCTCAGAAATCCCATTGCATCTCAGTGGCTTGGGCAAAGGTTGGGCTAAGTCACCATCTTTACTCCAGACCTTACTCAGGGAATAGAGAAGGGTATTGTCTAGAGGGAGCACAAAGTATGGTTTCCAAAAGAAAGATAAATAAATGCTAGAGGACAAAAATACAGATCCTTTTCACATGTTTTATCAAAATCACATTGCTATTTCAAATTCATAGTAAATTAATTAACATTCCACCCCAGATAACAGTGAGATGTAGAATGTAGTACTGTGAATATCACTCTGAAAATCTGTATCTGTTCCCTAAATTCCTTTAATTTCAATTCATTCTATAACACATTTGCAATCTAGCTTGACCTCGGTTACTTTGATGAACTGCTGTTGATGTTTTCTCAATCTTCATAATCTTTAATTAATCCTTTTCCTTGATAATATTGTCCACCATCTCCTTGAAAAATTCCCCTGTAATGGTTATATGTCTCTGTACCATTCTGACTTCTACTCGCTCAAGATTTCTTCTATGTCCTTCAGTAGTTTCTCTGCTTCTTACCTTCAACAAATGTATATAACCCCAAGTTCTTTTTAAGGTTCCATTTTTTTCATTTTCCACATTTTCTGTCTCTGGGATTTTGTCTTCTCCCACAATCTACATTTCAGCTCTATGCAGATGATTCTAAAGTCACTCTCTTTCTGGTTTTTCTGCTGATAGCTACACTTTCTCCTTATCTCTAGATCCTTATTTCTGACCCGCTGCTGGGCATCACTGCCAATATGTATCAAGTTCATTGTGTACAAGCCTTGAACTCATTTTCCCCTCCAAGTTTACTTTCTGCCTGTTTTTGTTCTTTAACACAACTGTTTTCCCCCTAGTAACTCAGGAACAGAATATTGGCATCATCTATTACAGCTGTCTCTCCTTTACCATGACATTCAGTTGGTTATCTAATTCTTTACATGCTAATTCTCTAATATATGTTTTACACCATTCCATCTCCATGCCCATCTCTCTAGTTAAAGTCATATCTTGCCCAAACTCTTGGATAACATACAGCCTCTTTAAGTGAACTCCTTGCTTTTTATCCCCATATTCTGTTCCACTGCCATATTGATTTTATGTCTCTGCACAAAAATCCATAATACAGCTGCATTGTTTTCTAAATAAACAAGATGTTTAGACATTAATTGAAGATTGTATAACATGGTACCATAACATCCTTTCTCAGACTTGCTCTCAGGAACCCTCTACATGTATCCTTTGCTCCAGTAGTACAGAACCATTGGATAGATACTCCCTTACTGTGCCTTCTTCTTCTCTCCTCACTTGCCTTTGCTTATTCTATCTTCTCTGTCTTCCTTTCTCCATTTCCTTTTACTGTTTACAACCTGCCCATGATGCAAGCTTGAACTCAAATACTCATATATTTAGCCACATCAGATGAACTGTCATAACACTTTGTTTCTTCCTTTCTTGTGACAAATAATCAGCTTTATGTTATAATGTTTAAGGACTTATTTCCACTAGGTTGTAAGTTTCTTCAAGACTGTTTGTTCCTTTTTTCATTTTTCTACTCTCTGTAACAGCTCTTGGTTCTGGAATAAGATTTTTGAATTTGTAAATGATTGTTATTTTCTTCATTTTTTCTTCTTACAGAATTTTATAGACATATCCTTCCTTTTCATGTTGCATACCATTTAATGAAAGTCACTTTCTCGTTCATTTTTCTTTCATCTTGGTGTTAGAGAAAAATACTCTTAAACTAGAATGTAAAATACAACCTTTAGACAGGTTGTTAGTGTAAAATTTAAGTTATCACTAAGATTTTCACTTTACATATGATGACCCATAAACTTACCTATCTAATAATTAATATTTAAATTTTATCTTTAAGTCAAAATTGTAAAGTTATTTATGTGAGTATAAAACTTATGTTGACTAAACAGAGGATCCCAAACAAAATAACTGAATAATGGAAAGCTCCAGGTTAAAAATGGGGAAATATATTAAAATTTCTTTGGGGCCTTGACTTTATTGCTTATGGCAAACTTGATGCTAAAATGTACCATACATCACTGCAGTGACAGGCTTGAGAAAATGAAAAATACAAAGCTTTACATAAATCAGCTAAAAGATCATATTAAAATGCATAACCTTTAACAGAAGAATCAAGACTTTTACTTTCCACAATTCACAAGCTTTTTCTTTCTTATGTAGTTGTTTAGATTTTCCAAACAGCTTTATGGGAAATAATATTTCAAATTACTTGTTGACAAAGCCACTGCATTTTTAAAGAAACAGGTTCACAGAAATTTAGCCCCAATTTTATTAATGGCCTACTATTACTTAGTACTTAATTTTGATTTTTGTTGAAATAATCTCATGGGACAATTGTATATTTTACATGATTGTAAAAGCCCCCATTCCTAGAACTTGTAGCTTTTAAAGATGTCATAGTCTCATAGCCCATTCTTGGCTCTTTTCATTTTATTTTGCTTTATTTCAGAAATACCATCAAATACCTTGAAAAACTTTATAGCATTAAACTATCTCTGTGCTTTTATTTTTTGCTTCAATCTAACAAATACCTATGAGCACTTAACTCTGTTTAAAAAACTGTTAGCCCCCCATGGAATTCACTATAAATGACAACAAATTACAAAGTAATTTTATTTCTAAGTTCAAATCAAAGTTATTACAGGTAGTCATTATTCCCAGCATCATGATTACAGTGACAGATATCTAGTCTGTCTAGAGTGAGGTATAGGATATGATCCTATTTTTCTAAAAATACTGATGGAGTCAAGGAGCTTATATATTCATTTATATTTGAATGAGGATGGTAAGGGTGGGCACATAATAACCAGAGTGATAATATTGGCTATCTTGGGGGCAAGGGGCCTGAAGAAGAAAAACAGAAAAGCTTAATACTTACATATCTGTAATTTGTGACTTCTTACAATGAGCGAATGCATGTAAATTTAAAATTTGATTAAGAAAATTAACTACAGGAGGTGGAGATGGTGTAGTGAGTTCCAGTGCTAAACAAATATTTAAATGTTATTCTACAACACTTTTGTAGTCTAGGTGGAAAGATATATACTAGGGCCCTTTAAAACTTTCCATAGATTTATCTATATATGTGTATAAAGATTTATATATATATGTGTATAAAGATTTCTATATATGTGTATAAATAACTAAATATATATAAAAGAGGACCAGAAGCATTCAGATGGCAGGCCTCTTGAGTTTGTTATGCATGGGAATTTGCTCTCACCACTCATAGCAACATGTATAAACTCGAAGATCCTGTCCAGAGAGATACACTGCCATTGTCTTTATGCCACTTCAAAAATATTTCCTTACAGAAGGGACAAAGGAAGAAGGAAGATGAATGATGATTTTTACTCACCAACATTCATGTTCAGTGCAGCTTTTCTACCCCACCCTCTCCCCCACCTTTGTCTTCAAGCTACAGAGCAGAAAAATGATTTGGTAAGAGGGAGCAAAGCATTTCACAAGCTTTAAATCCTAATTCTACAAACCTCAATGATATAACTTGAGATTCAGAGAGATTTTGGCCTTGGGCACTAAGTCACTGCTGCTGCAAATGGTCATTGGAGCAGAGTAATAAATCAAGCATCAGATTCACTCAAATTTAGAGGGCTACTTGACTCATTTCTGTCCCTAATATATGGATTTCAGTAGTAGTAACAAAATACCACTGTGTCGAGAGGATCAAACTGGACAGTGGAAAAGTGTTTTTTAATCCAAAATCTGTGGTGGACCTATCAGTTTAGAGGAAGATAATAAAAATAACCAATCAATTGATTTTCTCCTCTCCTTTCAAATTGTAGTTGACTATATATTTTGCCCTACTATTTATTTAGCTGTTAAGCACTTGTATGCAGCTTGTTATTGTTATTATCATTGTTGTTTTAAAAATAAAGTTTCTGATGTTTTTATAAAGTTTCACTTTGGTGATTTCTTAGAAAAGTGGAATACTGCTCACTTATTTAACACATATTTATTGAGTGCTTACATCTATATGCCTAGCATTAGGGATGCAGTAGTGAGCTAAACATTCAAAAATCATTTCCTTCATGAAGATGGAACGAGACAAATAAATTAATGTATAAAAAAAGGGGAACAGTGAGAAAGTTGCCTCACTGTCCATAGAAATGGGGATCCGATTTTATGGAATAAGCATAGTATGAGAATCCTGGGTTTCCATGGTGACAGATTTAAACCAGATTGAGAGTAATAAGACCAGACTTTTTGGTCATATGGGAGATAGTGGTAATGAGCTTGTGAGAAGCCTATAGATACAGCCAAAGAGTGATTCAGTAAATTGGAAAAAAAAGTTCAAGAGAAAATATTAAGAATGAAACATGGAGAGAAACAAAGATAGAAAGTATACATTAGAGATTAAGAGAAGTAGAAACAATGAAGTGGTCTAGAATACATGTAATTAGTGTCAGAAAGAAAGGAGAGGGATAATGGGAAAGTTGCAATATTTCAAAAGATAATGGCTGAGAACTTTCCAAAGTTGATGAAACACACCAAGATACAGATTCAAGAGGTTTTATGAACCCTAAGCTAAATAAAAAATCCATATTTAGGCATATGATGATAACACTGCTAGAAACAAAAGGCAAAGTAAAGAAATTGAAAACAGTTAAAATGTGTTAAAAACAGGCTACTTTCAAAGAAGCAACTATTAGAATAAAACCTAATTTTTAAACAGGGGAAAAAAAAAAAAGGAAACCCAAACAATGAATCATATATTTGGTAATACAAAATGAAAATAACTGTCATCCTAGAATTCTGTGCCCAGCAAAAATATCCCTCAGACATAAAAGTGAGGATACTTTTAGGATGACAATAATTCATTCATCAAAATTCATTGATGGTATGTTTATGGTTTGTCCATTTCACTATAATTTGTTTCCTCAAGAAATAAGCAAATTTGGAAAACAGTGTGGAGGTGCCTCAGAAAATTAAAAATGGAGCTACTCTGTGACCCAGCAATTTCACTTCTGGGTATTTACCCCAAAGACACAGATGTAGTGAAAAGAAGGGCCATATGCACCCCATTGTTCATAGCAGCAATGTCCGCAATAGCCAAACTGTGGAAAGAGCCAAGATGCCCTTCAACAGATGAATAGATAAAGAAGATGTGGTCCATATATACAATGGAATATTACTCAGCCATCGGAAAGGATGAATACCCAACTTTTACATCAACATGGATGGGACTGGAGGAGATTATGCTAAGGGAAATAAATCAAGCAGAGAAAGTCAATTATCATATGGTTTCACTTATTTGTGGAA
>NW_027397087.1:2785315-2793974 GCF_003265705.2 Callorhinus ursinus | reverse complement strand
CTGGGTGTTATACAAAAACAATGAATTGTGGATCACTACATCAAAAACTAATGATGTATTGTATGGTGACTAACATAACAAAATAAAATTTTAAAAAAAATTTAAAAAATAAGCAAATATTTAATTCTAGGTAATAACATTCATGTTAAAGTCTTGAATGTTTTTTGTTGTGGGTCTGCTAGTAATAAATTTTCTTAGTTTTTATTTGAAACTTTCTTAACTTCATATTTGCTTTATCCCAACATTTTATTAAGGAAAATTTTAAACATACAGAAAAGTTGAAAGGAAGGAGAAATAAAGACCTTCCCAGACAGACAAAAGCTGAGGGAGTCCATTACCAGTAGACATGCCTTCCATAAAAGTATTGCTAAAGGAGTTCTTTAAGTTGAAAAGAGAAAAAAGAAGAAAAAAAGGACACTAAAGCATATGAAAATGTAGAGCTTTCTGATAAATGTAAATATATAAACATACAGAATCCTATAATAACTGTAATGGTGGTGTATAAACTATTTTTAATTCTGGTGTGGAATTTTACAAATAAAAATAAAAAAATAACCATAACTATAAAACTATGTTAAAGAATACAAAATATACAAAGATGTAATTTGTGACATTGGTAATATAAAATGGAAGGGGAAAAATGTAAAGGAGTAGAGTTTTATATGTGACTGATGTTGTTATCAGTTTAAATAGATTATAATAACTATAAGGTGTTTCATGTAATTTCCATAGTAACCACAAAGAAAATACCTATAGAAGATGCATAAAAGTAAGAAAGCAATCAAAGCATGCCCACACCCCCCAAAAATTAATAAAACACACCAAAACAGCTGCAAGACAGGAATGATAAAATAACTACAGGACATAACAAAATGACAGCAAATCTGCTTTATCAGTAATTCCTTTAAATGTAAATAGATTAAACTCTTCAATCAAAGACATAGAGTGACTAAATGGATAAAAAAATAAAATACAACTATATGCTGTCTACAAGAGATATTAGATATAAGGACATACATAAACTGGGTGTGAAAGGATGGAAAAAGGTATTCCATGAAAATGATAACCAGAAGAAATCAGGAGTTTCCATACATATATCAGATAAATAGACTTTAATGCAAAAATTGTTGCAAGAGACAAAAAACATTATGATGAAAAACAATGAATCATGGGGCGCCTGGGTGGCTCAGTTGGTTGAGCGGCTGCCTTTGGCTCAGGTCATGACCCTGGAGTCCCGGGATCGAGTCCTGCATCGGGCTCCCTACTCGGCAGGGAGTCTGCTTCTCCCTCTGGCCCTCCTCCCTCGCATGCTCTCTATCATTCTCTCTCTCTCTCAATAAGTAAATTAAAATCTTTAAAAAAAAAACAGTGAATCATGGAACACTACATCAAAAACTAATGATGTACTGTATGGTGACTAACATAATAAAAAAAATATTTTAAAAAAGTCAATTAACAAGGAAGGTATAATAAATATGCACCTAATAGCAGAGTACCCAAATATATACAGCAAACACTGTGATAATTGATGTGAGAAATAGACAGTAACACCATAATTGTAGAGATTTTGATACCTCTCTTTCAATAATGTATAGATCAACCAGTTCAAAGATCAATAAAGAAACAGAAATGATGAGCACTGGGTGTTATATTTAACAAATGAGTCATTGAACACTACATCAAAAACTAATTATGTACTATACAGTGGCTAATTGAACATAATAAAAATACTAATAAAAAATAGAAGGCTTGGACAATACTAGAGACTAATTGGACCTAAAAGACATAAAAATAGCACTCTACCCAATAACAGCAGAGTACACATTCTTCTCAAACACACAAGAAGCATTCTCCAGGACAGATCACTTGTTAGGCCACAAAACAAGTCTTAATAAATTTAAGAAGATTGAAATCATATCAAGTATCTTTTCCAATTACAATGAAATGAAACTAGAAATCAATAGCAAACGGAAAACTAGAAAATTTATAAATCTGTCAAAAATTACACTCTTGAACAATCAATGGGTCAAAGGAAAAAATCACAAGAAATTAGAAAACATCTTAAGACAAATAAAGAAAAAAAAACATCAAATCTTATAGGATACAGTAAAAGCAGTACCAAAAGGGAAATTTATAAAGTGAACAGAGACATTGAAAACAAAAGAAAAGAACTCAAATCAACAACTAACTTTATACTTCAAGGAACTAGAAAAAGAACACACTAAACCAAAAGCTAGCAGAGGAAAGGAAATAATAAAGAATAAAGCAGAAATAAATGAAAGAATTGGAAAAAATAGAAAAAAAACCATGAAACTGAGTTTTTTTTAAAGATCAACAAAATTGACAAACCTTTAGCTAAACTAAGTAGAAGACTCAACAAAAATAAAAAATAACAGAGAAAACAACTAGTGTAGCAGAAATAAAAAGGATCATAGGAGACTACTATAAACAATGCCAACAAATTGTATAACCTATAAGAAATGGATAAAATTCTAGAAATATACAACCTATCAAGACAAAATCATGAAGAAATTTTAAATCTGAGCAGAACTGTATCTGGCACGGAGATTAAATCAGTAATCAAAACTTCCCCACAAAGAAAAGCCCTGAACCAGAGGGCTTCGCTAAAAATTCTACCAAACATTTAAAGAATTAACATGATTTCCTAAACTCTTCCAAAAAAGTGAAGAGGAGGAAACACTTTCAAACTCATTTTATGAAGCTGGCACAGAATCAGGCAAAGATACTACAAGAAAAGAAAACTATAGTCCGGTATCTCTGATGAATAGTGATACAGAAATCGTCAACAAAATATAAGCAAACTGAACTCCGCAATACATTAAAAGAACATAAGGAATAGCATGAAGGACATTAGGAGAAGGAAGGGGAAAATGAAGGTGGGGTAAATCGGAGGGGGAGACGAACCATGAAAGACTGTGGACTCTGAGAAACAAACTGAGGGTTCTAGAGGGGAGGGGGTGGGGGGATGGGTTAGCCCAGTGATGGGTATTAAGGAGGGCACGTACTGCATGGAGCACTGGGTGTTATACACAAACAATGAATCATGGAACACTACATCAAAAACTAATGATGTACTGTATGGTGACTAACATAATTAAAAAAAAAAAATCCAAATTTACCTCCAAAAAAAATAAAATAAAGAGCCAAATTTACCTCTAAAAAATAAATAATAAAATAAAAGAATTATACACTGTGACCAAGCGAGATTTATTCATGTAATGCAAAGATGGTTCAGCATATGAAACTCAAACAATATATCACATTAAAGGACAGTAACTACTTGACTCACTGGATACAGAAAAAGCATTTAATAAATTCAACACCTTTTCATGATGAAAACACTCAAACTAAAATTAGAAGGAAATTACTTCAACATAATAAAAACGATAAATGAAAGCCCGTAAGCTATCATTATTCTCAATGGTGAAAAGCTGAATACTTTCCCCTAAGATTAGGAATAAGACAAGGCCATCTCTCACCATTTCTATTCAATATAGTACTAGAAGTTCTAGGCAGAGCAATTAGATAAGAAAGGAAACAAAATCATACAAGTCAGCAAGGAAGAAGTAAAATTTTCTCTGGTTGATGATATGATCTTATATGTAGAAAACCTTAAGGATTCCACTCAAAAAAATTGTTAGAACTAATAAATGAATTCAGCAAAGTTTCAAGATACAAAACCAGTTGCAACACAAAAAAGCCAGTTGCATGTCTAAACACTAACAATAATCTGAAAGGAAATTAAGAAAACAGTCTTATTTACAATTGCCTCAAAAATAATAAAATACTTAGGAATAAACTTAACCAAGGAGGTAAATGGCTTATACACTAAAAGCTACCAAAAAATGTTGAAAAAAAATAAAGAAGACACAAACAAATGGTAAGACAGTCCATGTTCAAATGTTGGAAGACTTAATATTGTCGAATTATCCACACTACCCAGAGCAATCCACAGATTTAATGCAATCCCTATTAAAATCCCAATTGCTTTTTTAATTATTATTTTGCAGAAATAGAAAAGACCAGCCTAAAATTCATATGCAATCTCAAAGGACCCCAAATAGCCCAGATAATCTTGAAAAAAACAATGCTTTACATTTACTAATTTAAGAAAATATTGCAAACCTACAGTAATTAAAACAGTATGGTACCAACATAAAGACAGACATGTAGACAAATAAAACAGAATGGAGAGCCCAGAAATCAACCTTCATGTATATGGTCAAATGTCTTCAACAAGAGTACCAAGGCTACACAGTAGGGAAAGCATACTATTTTCAAAAATTGTCTTGAAAAAACTGTATATCCATATACAAAAGAATAAATTTGGGCCCTTCCCTAGCACCATTTGCAAAAATTAATTCAAAATGGGCTAATGACCTAAACATAAATCCTAAAACTGTAAAACTCCTAAAAGATAACATAGGGAAAAATCTTCATGACATTGGATTTGGCAGTGATTTCTTGGATATGACACCAAAAGCACAGACAACAAAGTCAAGAATAGACAAATGGACTACATCCAAATTAAAAACTTATGCACAGCAAAGAAATCAACAAAAGAGTGAAAAAACAACACACAGAATGGGAGAAAATATTTGCAAACCATATTAGTATCCAGAATATATGAAGAACCCCTGCAACCCAACAACAAAAATAGGCAAAGGACTTTAACATACATCTCTCCAAAGAAGGTATACAAATGCCCAACAGCTGTATAAAAATATGTTCAGCATCACTAATCATTAGGGATATGCAAATAAAAACCACAGTGAGATATCTCATTCATTAGGATTGCAACTATCCAAAAAAAAAAAAAAAGAAAGAAAGAAAGAAAGAAACAGAAGAAGAAATACCAAATGATGGTAAGGATGTGGAGAAATTGAAACACTTGTGCACTTTTGGTAGGGATGTAAAATGATGCAGCCATTGTATAATTAAAGAAGTACAGAGGTTCCTCAAAAAATTAAAAGTAGAACTACCACATGACCCAGCAAACCTACTTCTGGGTATTTATCCAAAAGAATTGAAATTAGGGTCTTAAAGAGAAATACGTACTTTCACACTCATTGTAGCAGTATTCATAATAATTGGGATATGGTAACAACCTAAATGTTCATTGACAGATGAATGGATAACAAAAAGTGATATATACATACGTTGGAATATTATTCAGCCTTAAAAAAGAAGGAAGTCCTGTCATGTGCAACAACATAGGTGAATCTTTAGGTTATTATACTGTGTGAAATAAGCCAATCACAAAAAGACAATTGCTTCATGATTCCACTTATTTGAGGTATCTAAAGTATTCAAACTTTTAGAAACAGTGAGTATAATATATGTTGCCAGGGGCTGGGCGGGGAGAGGGAAATGAGTATTTCTTCAGTAAGTATATACTCAGTGTATATCAGTGTTGCAAGATGAAAAAGCTCTAGAGATCTGTTGCACAACAATATGTATATAGTTAACAGGGCTGTACTGTACCATTAAAAATGGTAAGATAGTAAATTTTATGTTGCATGTTTTTAACCACAATTTAAAAAAAAGAGAGATGGAGGGGTGCCTGGGTGGCTCAGTCAGTTAAGTGTCTGCCTTTGGCTCAGGTCATGATCCCAGAGTCCTGGGATTGAGTCCCGCATCGGGCTCCCTGCTTCTTGGGAGCCTGCTTCTCCCTCTGCTTCTCTCTCTCTCTCTGTCTCTCATGAATAAATAAAAAATCTTTAAAAAAAAAATGGTAAGATAGTAAATTTCATGTTGCATGTTTTTAACCACAATTTAAAAAAAGAGAGATGGAGGGGTGCCTGGGTGGCTCAGTTAAGTGTCTGCCTTTGGCTCAGGTCATGATCCCAGAGTCCTGGGATTGAGTCCCACATCGTGCTACCTGCTCAGCGGGGAGCCTCCTTCTCCCTCTCCCTCTGCCTCTCCTCCCTGCTCATGCACCTCCTCCCTGCTCATGCACTCTCTCTCTCAAATAAATAAAAATCTTTTAAAAAAAAGAGAGATTGAAAAATCTTCATATATGGGGAAATTAACAATAAATTTCTAAGTAATCCATGACACAAAGAAAAAATCCCAAAGGAACTTAATAATTTCTTTAACAAATTGCTAATGAAAATTTTGACATATCAAAATTGTGAAATAACATTAAAGCAATAATTTTTAAAGAAATTTATAGTTTCAAATATATATATGTTCTATATATATATTAGAGAAGAAGGTTGGCTGAAAATCAATGAGCTAAGCAATCATCATAAGAAGTTAGATAAAAAATATCAATTTAACCCAAGAAACAAAAATAATAAAGTTTTTAAAAGAAACTAAATAAAATATAAACATATAATAAAGAGGTCACCAGAGCCAACAGTTCATTCTTGGAAATGACTAAATTTGATTACTACTTGGCAACACTGAAATGAAAGCAAAGGCATCAATATAGCTGACCCTTGAACAACACAGGTTTGAACTGCGTGGATCCACTTGAACATGGATTTTTTTTTCCATGAGTACAGTGCACTACTATAAATGTATTTTCTCTTCCTTATGATTTTCTTAATAACATTTCCTTTGCTGTATTTTACTTTATTGTAAGAATACAGTATGTAATACATATAACATACAAAATATGTGTTAAATGACTGTTAAGTTTTGGGAGAGTCAAAAGTTATATGTGGATTTTCAACTGCACAAGGGGTTGGTGCTTCCAGCCCCCACCCCATGTTGTTCAAGGGTCAACTGTAAACAGTACCAGGATTCTTAAAAGGAAGACATCATTATGGTTCATTCAGACGTTAAAAGGAAAAAAAGAGGATATTGACAATCACTTTATGCTAGTAAACTTGAAAACCTAGATGAATTGGAAAAATTCTAAAAAAAAAACTGACACCAGAAAAATACACCAAATCTGAATAGTCCTTTATACTAGATAAACTAAATTTATTACTAAAAACCACACAATTCCAGGTCTAAATAGCTTCATTTGTAAATTTTTCCAAGCATATAAGGGAAAAATTGCCAATTTTATATAAACTTTTCAAAAAAACAACATCGGAGACTCATTTTATGGGGTTTTTATAATGTAGATTACTGTTAAGTATAACTGACATTTCTGTTGAAAATGTTTCGGCGTGGATGACACATGTCCTTCTAGTGTTATTCTGGAGTGTTGTTGAACAATAATATTTAATTCTCTAGGCAATGGACTTTATTTCGTTTAAAATTTACTGATTAAGGCCTAGACTCTGTGATGTTACTAACTGACATACAGATTTTTGTCCAGTAGGGATGTGAATGATTTCCGTGACATAGAACAAATAACCCCAAAAGTTAGAATTTTATTGCCCTGTAGGATATTAGCCATTTTTGCATCTCTATCCCCATCTTATTCCAGAGTTCTTTCATTAGCGGATCTTCTCTCAGATTGCGTTGGACAAGCTTTACTTAGTGAGTAAAGTCAATCTTTGCTGATATTTGATATATGTTCAATCTATATTTACCTTTGATTCATGATTCTAATATTTTTAAAAAATATACGTGGAAATAATAAAATCTGATAATTAAGAAATTAAGAAGTTTTAAAAAATTTTTTTAATTAAGAAATTTTAAGAACACAGTTTTTTAAATTTAATTCTATTGTTACGTTAATCACCATACATTACATCATTAGTTTTTGATGTACTGTTCCATGATTCATTGTTTGCGTATAACACCCAGTGCTCCATTCAATATGTGCCCTCTTTAATACCCATCACCAGGCTAACCCATCCCCCCGCCCCCCTCCCCTCTAGAATCCTCAGTTTGTTTCTCAGAGTCCATACTCTCTCATCAAGAAATGGGCAGAAACCTCAGTTTGTTTTTCAGAGTCCATCATCTCTCCTGGTTCGTCTCCCCCTCTGACTTACTCCCCTTCATTCTTCCTCTCCTGCTATCTTCTTCTTTTTCTGGAGGGGAGGAGGGTGGGGGGATGGGTTAGCCTGGTGATGGGTATTAAAGAGGGCACATTCTGCGTGGAGCACTGGGTGTTATGAACAAACAATGAATCATGGAACAGTACACCAAAACAAATTATGTAATATATGGTGATTAACATAACAATAAAAAATTTAAAAAAAGAAGGTCAATTAAAAAAAAAAAAAGAAATGGGCAGAAGACATGAACAGACATTTTTCCAAAGAAGACATCCAAACGGCCAACAGACACATGAAAAAGTACTCAACATCGCTTGGCATCAGGGAAATCCAAATCAAAACCTTAATGAGATACCATCTCACACCAGTCAGAATGGCTAAAATTAACAAGTCAGGAAACAACAGATGTCGGCGAGGATGCAGAGAAAGGGAACCCTCCTACACTGTTGGTGGGAATGCAAGCTGGTGCAGCCACTCTGAAAAATAGTACGGAGGTTACTCAAAAAGTTGAAAATAGAGCTACCCTACAACCCAGCAATTGCACTACTGGGTATTTACCCCAGAGATACAAATGTAGTGTTCTGAAGGGGTACATGCACCCCAATGTTTATAGCAGCAATGTCCACAATAGCCAAACTATGGAAAGAGCCAAGATGTCCATCGACAGATGAATGGACAAAGAAGATGTGGTATACACACACACACACACACACACACACACACACACACACACA
>NW_027397087.1:2756741-2785215 GCF_003265705.2 Callorhinus ursinus | reverse complement strand
GGGGGGGGGTAGCTGGGTGACACTGGGGAGGTATGTGCTATGGTGAGTGCTGTGAATTGTGTAAGACTGTTGAATCACAGACCTGTACCTCTGAAACAAAGAACACAGATTTTTAAATCCTTCATAAAACATTATCAAATTGAACCTGTGAGATATAAAATGAATACTGCATCATGACCAAATTGGGTTATTCTAAAGATGCAGGACTGATTTAACAACTGGAAATCAGTCAATGAATTTACCATATTAACAGAATAACAAAGACAAAAACATATAACCATTGCAAAAATGCAGCAAACATCATACTTCATTATGAACTGATGAAATCTTTTCATTGAGTTTAAAGACACAATAAGGATGCCTGAAATCATCACTTCTGTTCAACCAGTGGAGAATAAATAAATGTATGTTAGGGAAAGGAAGAAATAAAAGTATTATTATTTGCAGATTATAACTGTATAAATAGA
Source organism: Callorhinus ursinus (assembly GCF_003265705.2). Classification (NCBI taxonomy): domain Eukaryota; kingdom Metazoa; phylum Chordata; class Mammalia; order Carnivora; family Otariidae; genus Callorhinus; species Callorhinus ursinus. The sequence continues at coordinate 2,784,748 of NW_027397087.1, read as the reverse complement.
AAATGTAAAACAAATATACGAACTTCTTAGAATTAATGCTAAGTTTTGTAAAGTTTCTGGATACAAGGTTAATTTAGAAAAAAGTTTGATTTATGTGTACCCAGAAATAGAAAATGAATCAGGCTGCCTTCCACCTTCACGTTGACCACCCTTGAACAAATTTTCTGATCTCTTGTCCCAATTTCTCCTTCTTTAAAATAGAGATAATATGGGGCACGTGGGTGGCGCTGTTGAGCATCCAACTCTTGATTTCAGCTCAGGTCATGATCTCAGGTGGGATCAAGGCCCCTGTCAGGCTCTGCAGTCAGTGTGGAGTCTACTTGAGATTCTCTCTCTCTCTGTCCCTCTACCCCTACCCCCCACTTGTGCACATGTGCTCCCTCTCTCCCCTCTAAAATAAATAAAATTGCTAAAAAAAATAAAATAAACTAGGGATGATAATACTGAATTTTACTGATCATAAGACACATGTTTTCCATATTTTAATATCTTTGAAATTATGTGTCCTACAGTAGATGTTGTCTTAGATTTGATGAATAAGGTAGTTTTGAAGAGGTAATGAATAAATATGATAAATTTAAGGTATTTGCAGCAGCGCCTGGCACTTAACAAATGTTTACTAAGTATTAGCTATACTTTATAATTTTCTTACATTATGTTTTCTAAAAAGTTACTATTTTCATAAAAGTTTGGATTTTTTATAAATTGATTTTATAGCTCTAACTTACAAAAGTTCTTTTTTATTTCTGGTATCTTTTTTGTTGATTCTCTTGGATTTCACAAGAGTATACAGGTGACCCCTGAACAAGAAGGATTTGAACTGCATGGGTCTATTGTATACAGATTTTTTTTAAATACAGTACAGTACTGTGAATGTATTTACTCTTCCTTATGATTTCTTAATAACATTTTCTTTGCTCTAGCTTGCTTTATTGTAATAATTGAGTATATAATAAATATAACATATAAAATGTGTGTTAATTGACTTTATGTTATCAGTAAGGCTTTTGGTCAGCAGTGGGCTATTAGTAGTTAGGTTTTTAGGGAGTCAAAAGTTATACACGTAATAAGTGAGTCAAAGAAAGACAAATAACATATGATTTCACTCATACGTGAAATTTAAGAAACAAAACAAATGAACATGGAGAGGGGTGGGGGAAGAGAGGCAAACCAAGAAATAGACTCTTAACTACAAAGAACAAACTGAGGGTTACCAAAGGGGAGGTGGGTAGAGGGATAGGGGAAATAGGTGATGGGGATTAAGGAGGGCACTTAGGGCACCTGGCTGGCTCAGTCGGTAGAGCATATGACCCTTGATCTTAGGGTCTTGAGTTGAAGCCCCACTTTGGGTATGGAACCTACTCAAAAAAAAATTAAAGGAGGGCACTTGTGATTAGCACTGGATGTTGTATGTAAGTGATGAATCACTAAGTTCTATGCCTGAAACTACTATTATACTGTATGTTAACCAACTGGAATTTAAATAAAAATTTGGAAAATGAAAAAAATGTTATATGCAGATTTTCAACTGCACAGGGGGTCAGCACCCCTAACCTCATTGTTCAAGGTTAACTGTATATGTATCCATTCAATTTGAATACTTTTATATCTCATTTATTCTTTTTAAGTTTTATTTTTTTCAGTACTTTAAGAACAATTGCAGTGATAACAATAATAATGACAATAATGAAAGCCAACACTAATGCAGAACTTAACTGGATATACCAGATACTCTTCTAAGCATTTTAAATATGGACACCCTTGCTTTTTCTTTTTAATGGCAATAATTAAATTACAGCACACCAATTCAGTGGAATACATCCATTGAAAATATTTGTTATACACCATTGATAATTGCTTATTACATACCTTTCAATGAAAGGCACAGTTGTGCCTATGGTATGATTATAGTTGTGTAAAATTTATGCATCTGAAAAAAAGGACAAGAAGAAACATGGAGAATGATTTGTCAGGATTTTTTGCTTCTAAATTTATTTGTGCTAAAATTAGGCAATAACCTTTTATAATCCTTTAATGGTTTATAATCTAAGGCCATAATCTATACTTACATATTAAAGGTAGGGGGGACTTCCCAATTTGTTGCAAATATAGAATTTCTTTGAGAAAACAAGAATATTTTTCAGTGTAATGCTTTTATTATATTTGGACTTTTCAATATATTAAAAGTGGGATTAGGAATTGAAGTTCTTGGGAGCAGTAAAATAGTTGCCGACAGAAAAGAAAAAAGGTCTCGGCAAGAATTGATGATTCATGCAATACCTCACCAAAACACATCAGTCTGAAATATTATAAATTAGCTAATATTTAATAATGCTAATATTATTAGATAATATTAATATGTAATATATTTTAATTAGAAAACGGCTACTGTTTAATAGAAAATGTTTAAATTGTTATGTTATTTAAGTGATAGTATTTTCACAATGAATGTTAGCAGTATGTTTGGTGCCACATTACATCAAAAATTCTACCCTTATTGAGCAAACACTAATATGATACTTTGCAGCTACATATTTGACAGCCTCTGTTGATCCTTTTATATACATGTGTGAGTTCATGGATTGTTGATCCAACTCAAACATATAAAAACTTTTTTTGAGAAATATTTGATGTACATCAAATATGTACAGTTTAAGGTTTACAAGCCATTATGATTTCACTCACATATATAGTGAAATGATCACCACAATAAACTCAGCTAACATCCATCTTTTCATAGATACAATAAAAAGAAAAAAAGAAAAAAGAAAGGGAAAACTTTTTCTCCTCATGATGAGAACTCTTAGGATTTACTTTCTTAACAACGTTCCTCTGTATCATACAGCAGTGTTAGCCATAGTCATCCTATTGTACATTACATTTCTAGTATCTTTTTCTAATAGTTTAACCAAGGGGGAAGGATTCAAGTCCCTTTAAAAATAAGATTCTTCTTCTCGCTGCGATCTTTTGAAAGTCAGCCCTCGACACAAGGGTTTGTAAATTAAATAAATAAATAAATAAATAAATAAATAAATAAATAAAAATAAGATTCTTCACTGTTTTAAAAATAATTTCCCTGGATTAGGTCCAAAGATAGTTCAAGTTCAGTTCGAAATAAGACAGATACTGGTATCTGCTTATATTTTTGCACATTCTTTAACTGTAACTTAATACATAAATAAAGACTTTTCTATCTTTTTTATAACTAAAGTTCAGAACAAAATTATGGACTCTGGTAATCTATTTTTTTATTTTGTTTATAATTTCGACCATGGTACACATGTGGGAAAATATTTTATAATATATCATATACTATTTAATTGCTTCTGTTTGTTGATTCAATTTGATATCTATCACTTGGTCATTTATTTGCCTAAATAAGTGAATATCTAATGAGAGACTATAAATCCTTTGGGAATCTAGACTTTTTAAAATTTCCTTTTAAGCTGCCCCTGAATTGTATTTACTAAAAGAATGAGGGATAGTAATTGGGAACTTTCAAATGCACAGCTTTCACTTAACTGGAGACTTTCCTTCCATATTCAGGTTAAGTATTTATGTATATTTTGAATTCCTGGTTTACACTTTTGACTCAACCTGAGAATAAGCTAAGGTTCCATTCCACTGCATATAATGGGGCTTTCAGCTTGGAAGAAATATTTTTTCTAAAGAGAGAGAGAACATTTTTAAATGGATTTAGGATTGGCAGTTACTTTTTCTCTTTGAACTTAGTGTATGTCCCTCCAATCCTTTTTCTTTCTGGTCTGGCTTCCCTTTGTCATCAGTGGTAATCATAAACTTCTGAAAAAGAAAGGTATCTTATAATAAAACAGTGATTTGATGTTTCAGACTTATCTTAATTGATTACTTCGCGTTTAATTATAAATTATTATAATTTATTAAAAAATTATAAATTATTTCACCTACCTTAAAAACAGCTAACAGCTAACCATGAAAATTAATGAATGCCTTATCCAGAGGAAAAAACCTAAGTTAATCAGTTTAGTCCCATTAATTATAATTGAGTAGCCTTCTATATGCGAACCTTTCCGCTTCTCCTCATTCGTTTTTTTCTTAATAAAATCATATTTTCCACACGAGAAACAAATGTTGCTAGAGATTGTTTTAAATATCACATTTCCTAAATATAAGAAATAGATCACATGGGCATTTATTGCTTTGGGATATTTTTACAGTTTTTCTACTACACTAGATTATAAGCTTGATCAGAGGGGAGACCGTTTCTCTCTTAGTGACTGCTAACATCACAGTACATATAATATCACAGATATGCAATAAATATCACTAAATACCTCTGTGATATTGTTGAAGTGAACTGGCCAACTCTTTAAATTGGTCAAAGGATGATTGATTTAAAAGCCATCTTTTACAGTAGTCTAGACTACCTATTCATTGTCACCACAGTTAAAATAGTTATTAGCATATGAAGTAGTATATAATAGAAAATAAGGCAGCAGTGTAACTACAAAGACCTCATGCACTTCTGTGTTATGAACATGGAAGTTCATCATCTCTTGTTAGTTTGTGTGCATGTGTTAATACAAGTTAGCATGAGCATTCACAGAAGAAAAGTGAACACACTTTTACTCATTGGTGAGTAAAGTCAAAGTCCTTCTACATTGCTTAATGGAGATTTTAAATTAAATAATACTGGATACTTAAGAACTTCATCTGTTAATAATTCATCTGAGAACAATGTGCAATTAATTACCAAATGTGTTTTAAAAACCAAGGCATGTATTCAGATTAGTTGTGTGGATTTTGCTTTGGCCGTTTATTGCACTATCTGCTAAGATATCTTACATATTATTATAGTCCATTGAATTTTGATGTGAACATAGACAAGATAGTTGATATTAAGGAATTACTTTTTTTAGGTGTGATAATTATATTAATGTTGTATTTAAAAAGAAAAAATGAGTTCTCTATCAACTTACTGAAATAAATACAGATGAAATGCGATTCCCTTCAACATAATCACAGTGACGATAAAGAGAAGTGGTTGAAAGTATAGATGAAAAAGATTAGCCTTGAATTGATACATGTTAAAGCCGAATGGCAGGAATACTAGGCTGAGTAGCATTCTCATTTGACTTTATCCAAAGGAAAGAAATCAGATAATCCATGAATTATTGAAACTCCATTTAATGTTATTGAGAAAAACAGACCAGATGAGCATGAATTAATCATCTTTGACTTACCTAAAAATTTATTGGTTAGTTTTACAGGAAAACATTTAACTTTTTCTTAAATTCATATTATGAAAACCCATGTAATAAGAACATTATGTTTTGATATGAAAGCCCAGTTTAAAAAACCATGTGGAAACCAATTTGGGAAAAACTGGGGGGAAATGTACGTTATTTTCTATTGTGATACACAAATCTACCTTTCACATATGTTTTGTGTGTGTCTTATCTATTTTAATCTAAACTTTATTATAAATCCAATCATCTGTTGGGATTAATTGATGAAAGTTGTTATTTAAAATAAACAATTTAACTATAGAGAACAAACAGGGTTGCTGGAGAGGAGGTGGGCGGGGGGGATGGGCTAAAAGGGTGATGAGCATTAAGGGGGCGCTTGTGATGAGCACTGGGTATTGTAAGTGATGAATCACTAGATTCTACTCCTGATACTAATGCTACACTATATGTTAATGAATTTGAATTTAAATAATGTCTTGGAGGAAAAATAAATTAAATAAACTTCGTTTTCATCTTTTAAAAACTGATGTTTCTTTTAAAGCTGAAATTACAGCATCTCAAGTAAGTATGCTTCTGTATTCCACTTTTAAAATTAGAGGACTTTGAAGAATTAAAAATGGATATCTACTGTCTATTTGGTGCGCATTAGATCCCTGTGGTAACTTAGATCCATTATGGCAGTGTACAATAACAAATTTAACCCAGATTGAATGTAAATTTAGTTTCTTACAGGTATGCCCAGTACTTTGTGTTCATTTATACTACTTTGTCCTATTTTACACAACGTTCATGTACTTATTTAAATGAACTCATTTATTAACAGGCACTAACATACAAGTTTCTTTGGGGGGGCTATTTTTTTTATTATGTTCAGTTAGCCACCATATAGTACACCATTAGTTTTTGATGTAGTGTTCATTGATTCATTAGTGGCATGTAACACCCAGTTCTCATCACATCACATGCCTTCCTTAATACCCATCATCCAACTACCTCATCCCTCCACTCCCCTCTTCTCTGAAACCCTCAGTTTGTTTCCCGGGGTCCATAGTCTCTCATGGTTCATCTCCCTCTCTGACTTCCCCCCCTTCAGTCTTCCCTCCCTTCCCCTATGGTCCTCCGGCTATTCCTTGTGTTCTACATATGAGTGAAACCATATGATAATCATCTTTCTCTGCTTGACTTACTTCACTTAGCTTAATCCCCTCCATGTCGATGTAAATGCTGGGTATTCATCCTTTCTGATTGGCTGAGTAATATTCCATTGAACATACAAGTTTCTAATGCTGGCCTGATACTGCATGATCAGCCTTTTCTCCTACTGGAATTTTTAAATTTTTAAAGATTTTTTTTACTGATGCACTTACTTTGTGTCTTCTGCTTTTACCAGCTGTCTATTTTTCCCTTTCCCTTAAGCAGTTCACAACTCTATGCTGTCATCGTACAATGCTTTTGCAGCTTGTATGATTGTGCTACACCAGGTATTTGCATGACTGTAGTAGCATTTCTATTATTCTCCACCAGTCACCGCATAGTGTCACCAATATGGACTTGTTTACCATTCTCATATATTGCATTTTCATAAACTTTTTGCCTTTCCTCTTGGTTTTATCTTGAGTAAATGTAAATTATACTTACCTATCCAATTTCAGCTTTTTTTAAAGCTTCCTGATTCATCATTTCTTATTCCGCTCACTAATCTTTTTTCTTAGCATTTGGCATCCTCACACAAGCTGTTTATGGGTAACTGCTCATGTGAGGTGAACCGTAATGAGGACAACATCCTCTTTCTTAACAGAAGAAGACCAAAGCGAAACTCCACCTCCCCTTGCAAATCATTGACTCACCTTCTACAAAAGAGTTGAGTCTGTATTTTACTCAGAAGCTCTTTTTCTCCTTTATTGCTTTGTAGTGTAATAGTATATGAATACACACATGATTACAAACTGCTGTTATGACTTTTTACCACCTAATTTTTGCAGACTATATACAATAAAATAATAATAACCAGTGTTACTGAGCAGTTATTATGAGTTGGACACTTTTTTGAAGGCTTTATATATATTATATAACCTAATATAACTCTAAAGTACCAGTTACTGAATATGTTACTGAATATGTCACTGTCAACATTTTGCACAGCTGGTAAGTTGTAGAGTGAGAATTCAAACATAAGTATCTGACCTCAAAGCCTGAACAATTTTAACCACCATGATATATGGTCTTTTAAAAAAAGTACAATTAAGGCAATGTGTTCATGATGCTGACACAACCATTTGAAAAATGTAAAATTAATCCAAACCAGATTGTTCTTTATTGAGATAAAAAAAAAACAAAACTGATCAAATTACATTATTTTCCATTTAAATAATTTTGTAGGGTTGAGACAATGTGAAAATTATTTGTTATAAATACCTGTCATAAATACTTTTTCTTTCTCTCCTTTAGTATCACTGGCTCCTTCTCTTTCCTCTTCTTCTTTAAATTTCTAATTTTTCCTTCTGCCTAGTTTAAAGATTTACTTATTTATTTGAGAGAGAGAAAGACAGTGAACAAGCAGGGGGAGGAGCAGAGGCAGAGAATCTCAAGCAGACTACACGCTGAGTGGGGAGCCTGAGATTGGGCTTAATCTCACAACCCTGAGATCATGACCAGAGCTGAAGAGCCGGACACTTAACTGCTTGAGTCACCCAGGTGCCCCATCCTTTTGCCTAGTTTAAACATTAATTTCTTTGAAAGTACACACACACATACAAATGTTAATCAGAAAGGACATTGGATTAATTACATGAACATATAAATTATTTTTATAAATTAGATTATTTTCAGAAAAACTTTTTAAAATTTAGGAATAATAATGAAAGCAAAAACTTTGAATTTATGAAGAGCCTTACTAATCTGCATCTATGAGCTGATTCAGTGTAGTCAAAGCTTTTTTAGGTGACCTAGCATCTGAGTACAGGTGTTTGATACCCTTGTCACATGCTGCCACCTCACCTCCAATCCCAACTACAGCAATACTGAACAGTTCTAGGCACACCAACAATGTTCTACCAGAAGCTTGAGCTGTGCTTTTCTCCATTTTGCCCTGGGGCTTTCTCTGAAGCCAAGGGACCTTAACTCAACCCTTATGCCAGGGAAGCCTTGGAAGTGTGAGGGATTTCCTGCCACCTGCAGCAGCCCTCATCTAATGGGAAACAGGAGATTATGAATAAAGGTACCAGCCTGACATCCTTCAGATGAGCAATTTTGAGGCACATTCTACAGAGTTCCTCAGAGAATCCGCAGTAGAACTGATCCTTGGTTGCCCAGATCATTAATGAACTCAATAGCATTATTGGTTTTTCTTTCCGTCTCACTCCCCATGCCTCCCCACTCTGCTTCCTGAGATTCACCTCCCAAAGAAATTGCCTACAGCCAAGTTCATATTTTAGACTCTCTTCTGGGACAACCTAAACTAAGACAGGAATTTAGAATTGAATGTTCAGATAATTTACATAATCCAATGTTCTTTTGAACCCTGCATTTTAATTTCAAAATTTCAGTGATACTGTTTGAAAATCTCTTTAGCCCTGTGTACATGTTACATGGCGGCATGATTTACCTGTTTCAGGGAGATGATATATTTAAGTAGACCTGAAATGTACACTTCAAATCTGTACTTAAAAGTAAAAATTTTTGAAGTCATTTGAGAAACATTTTTTTACTTTATGTTTACCCCTCTAACTATGCATAGGTCACTTGTTAAAATCCAATGATAAGGGAAAGGATGTGTTTCTTCAACTTGACATTTTATTCTACAGGTTGTTATTTCTTCCAGGAATTCTGTTTTATGGGACTATTTAAGGAAGTGTTGACTTGACATCTGTCAGCATAGGTTTCATTTACTATTTTCTTGCTGGCTTGCTTGCTTGCTTGCTTGCTTTCCTCTTCTTCTTCTTTTTTTTTTTTTTTTTTTTTGGTCGTTTTTTGTCTTTCTTTTTCAGGTCAAAAACCAGTGTATTCAGGAAAATCTCCAAGTGGTTACCAGTGGATTAGCAGTATCACAGCCCCCTTTCTCTCATTCAGGGAATAAAGTGTTACAAGTGCAACTGCTCAAGCCTTTTCTTTTCTCCAAGGTGCTAATCCAGTTAAGTATTTAGTGAGTAAGGAAACTGCTTTTAAAATTCAGAAAAGGAATAAACAGGTTTATTTATCTTTTCTTTATTCTAAGCCTCCTCAAAACCTGCACCTATGAATGTCTGGTATTAAATGACCTTTAGTGATGAAAATCAACTGTGGTGATATGCATTTTTGGAAATTCATAAACATCAGGGTGGTAGGAAGAAAAAGTAAAACCTGTGGATTTGAAGTATATCTGAAATGTATTGTAAAGCTTTATGCAAATAACCGTGGCTCCTATCTAGAGTCAGTTCTCCTAGATGCATGTGTGCATTCACGCCGGCAGTGTTGTCTGCTTCCTAAAGTGCTTTTGTTAACACCATAATTTTAAATTAAGTTTTTCAGAAAGCTGTTCCTGCTGTACATTTTGGCATCTAAGATTAGGTCAGTGGCCATAAATCTCATTTATGTACTTAATGCAAAGAAGATACTGCTGTCTTGGGAATCATGAGAGCCAGATCCCTTACTTTGCCCCTCTTACAAGATATTGACATATAAAACAAAATGCTCCCATTTTGTTTTGCATCGTTCTTCATTTAAAACTTTAAATAAAGAATGTTTATGTAGGATTCTTTTTCATTCATAAAAATGGAAATCACCGTTAGTGTCTGCATGAGTAGGCTTGTATTCTTGTTCACGAATTCACATGATAGATTGGCCCATAAAATCTTTACATTTGGCTTGTGCAGCTGAGTTCGTGGCTGAATACAGAATGATAAAGAAGCTTTAGCATTTTGTGGGAAGAAAAGAAATCATGCCTTCTAGATGGCCCTTAAGCTAGCTTTTAACTGCCTGGAAAACAGCTAGAAATGTATAATCAAACTTGCCATTAAAGGTACAGTGTTTAGTATAAATCTGTGGAGCATAATCTGTAAATTAACGCAAAGGGATTCTTCAATATTTATTTGGTTTTCCTTATATTTGCATGGAAGTCTGCCAATCCAAACATATTTTTTTTTCTTTTTTTACCTTTCTATCCATCAGAAGTTAAAATAGAAATGATGGATTGTGTCACTGGCCAGTCCAGCAGCCTATTTCTTTCAACACATTACTGTGTATTTACTGTTTTAGCTATATTGTTTTCAATTTCTGGCAAAATAGTCGGTTTTTGATCCTGGGTAGAAAATGTCAGTGCTCATATTTCCTGTGGGGTTTTGGCCTTTTTGTGAAAAGGTAGGGGAGAGTAAAATGAATTATGATGCTGTCATCTGAAGAAACCACAGTGTATTTCTTTGCCAAATTTTAGCAAGAACAGAGCTGATCATCTGCTAGTATAAACCTTTCCTTGAACCCTACCAGCAGTACACTCAGGTTTCTGCCTGTTCTCTTTCATGCTGTGAGAATGTAGCCCACAGAAGTCCTTTTAACCTTCCCTTTCCAAAGTTAATTGATCTAATAACCCCCAAAGAAGATAAATTTTGCCAGAGGAATTGAGAAGTCTAAATTTAAGAATTTAGAATTTCAAAACCAAGCTTAAGTAGTATTAAAATCAAGACTGAGTTGTTTCTTAATGTTTATTACTTTCTTGAAAGCTGACACTCTTCCCATCCTTCACAACTCTATTTCCCTCTATTTTATAGAATAACAAATGTTACCAGATAACATTTGTGTGTTATAATATTAGAAGTCAATACATTCTGGATGTGAATCATCGCTAGTGTACACGATAATCATCTGATACTGTAGTTTTTCATGCTTAAGTCTCCTCAGTAACCATGAATTTATACTTTTCTAATTTCTTTTACTGACCCCTCAGGAAGTATTTTTGCTTGCACTAATGGCATTATGTTCTAACCTATTTGGACTAAATCTCAATATTAAGGATTGTGATCTATGAGGATTCTTCAGCTTAATTTTTTACCCATCATTTTGTAGCACTAGTTTTAAATAATTTTTCAGGACTTAACTTTATCTTCCTGGATAAAATAATGTTAAGTCTTTTTTTCCTCCTATCACCTATTTATTTCATCACCTTTTCCTTCTTTTGGCCAGCTACAACCTAGGACTCCCATCCTTTAATAGCATTCATTTAGCAAACACTCTTGAGTACCTATTGTGGTTCCTAAGTGGGGTGTCTGTCCAATCAGATGGGGGCCCCAAATGTGGGGCGATGATCAGTAGTGGCCTGGGAGGTAAAAGAATTCACCTGAGGCAGAACAAAGGAGATAGAAGTTTATTGAATCCACCACAAGGGAGTGGGCAGGACTAGAGGCTGTCTGCAATGAAGCAGTGGGTGGGGGCTGTATTTAAAGGGTGAAGGCAAGGAGGTGTGTGACATATGGAATTCTCCCATTTTTGTTAACCGTGCCTGGCTATAAGTAGCCCACTCATCAGTTAGGGCCTATGGATATTTCGGGTGAGTCACCTGATGAGCCTGTCTGTATTCAGCCAGGTGGTTGCTGTAGCCCTTTCCACATTCCATCACTCAAGCCTGTTTGCCTAAAAATGGCCTCTACACCTATCCTATGCCATGTGCTGTGCTAGATGCCGGATGTACCACGGAGAATGAAACAGACTTAGTGTCTGCACTCACAGATTTAGAGTCTAGTGAGGATAGACCCATAATTATACAAAGAGATATGAGAGGCAGAGAGACAGAGAGAAGGAAAGCACCTGACCTAGATTTGGGGGGGTGGGGATTCAGGTGTTTTGGGAGTTACCAGGTGAAGATAGGAGAAAGAAGGAGAAAAATGCTGCCTGTCAAAGGCAGTACATAGCCTTGTGAGGTCTAGAAGCAAGAGAGAGTGTGATGCCACAGGGGGCCAGAAAATAGGAGACAGAAAAATGGAGGCAGAAAATTATGAACATGAGTCAACCGACAAGCATGTATTGAGTGTGTATTTTGTGCGGTACTACTGTGTTATGCCATTGAGATGCAGAGATAACTAGGGAATAGGTCCTGCCCTCAAAGAGCTTACAATTCACTGGAAACCTATTTATTCACTTTGTATTAAAGGATGAAGATGAAGAGTTTGTTTTTTCCAGAAAAAAATAAGCTCTGTAGTCTGTTCAAAGAATTCTACTTTTATCCCATGAAGATTCTTCCAGCCACCTTACCTGCCTCAGTTACATAAAAGGCAGCTGCTTGAAAACTGTCCTGGGTGTGTTTCTGCCAGATATGACAGCCTCTACCTTTTCCCAACCAGGAAATAAGCTCATTATCATTTTTTTCACAATGCTTCCCTAACTTTATCCCAGTGAGTGGAAGTTTGGATGGTTCTTACCTTGTTATGGTTCTTGGTTCTTGGTTCTTGTTATCTTGTTATCTTAAAATAAATGAACTAACCAGAGCAGACCCTTAAGTTTAGGATGGTTTAATAAACAAGGTACAGTCATAGAACCATGCCCTTATAATTGGGACGGTCCATAAAAGTTACTTGGTCAGGAGTCAGGCAGGTAACTAAGGAGTGAAATGGGCCAGGAATAAGGTGGCAAGGTTTGATATGTAGTGGAGTAAAGTAGAGAGTTGAACTGCAGAGTTCAATCTAGGGTTATTCAGAACACTCTGTTCATTGAACACAACATGGACTTAAGACCCCTGAATCAACTCACTTATGCCATTTCAGAGACAAGGGACTGAGGACTGAGAAGTCAGAGACCAAAAAGCCTCCCCAGAGAGTTACCAGCAGGGATAGGATTGGAGTGCAGATTTCCAATTCAGAGACTCTCAAGGTTGCTTAAAGAACCTTCCCTGGAGATTTTAGTCAGGACTTTTTGGGTAGTAAGATTATATTGGATTTTGGAAAGTCAATTTAGAAAGCTTTTATAAAGTTGCTAGATTATAACTGCTCAGCAAGAACTAAAATGTATAATGCTTCAAAAACTTGCAACATCTTAAATTGCAGTACAAATGGGTAACCAGTGTAAGTTCCAAAAGACAAAATGTGAGTGATTAAGACAGCTTCTTTTTGCCGGAAATTTCAGACAGTTTTATAGGCCTTTGTGCTTGCAATTACCCTGCCTGGAACATTGTTCTCCCAGCTCTTCCCATGGCTTACTTTGTGCCCCTGGGAGCATGTCACCTTCTCGGGGAGGACTGCCTTGGCCGCCCTATCTATGATTGCCACCTACCCACTCTAACACTTTGTCTACTGCTTCCTTGTTATAAATGTCTCACTAATAGTCATCCTTATCTAATGTGGGATATATTTTACTTCTCCCACTTTGCTTATACTCTGTTCCTCAGCTAGAATGTTGGTCCTTGGAGCCATGGAGTAGAGTGGGGAGGGAGTGGTAACGATTCAAACACACCAAAGGTACTCAATAAGTATTTATTAAGTACTACATAAAACACAGATATTTCTTCATTTATAAGATCACTGGGCACATTTTAAAAGTAATTAAAAGTAAAATGTGACTTAGAAATTATGTATGTAATTTAGTATTTCCATATACATTATTTCTAAAGACCAGTTAGCTTTGATAGGTGATTCTATCTTGTAGTTGGCAAATAGGAATAGGTTTTTTATAGTTCCTGCTTTCAAGAATAAGGATAAAATGTTTACGGTATTAAATATCTGAATTAAATGCCTAAAACTTAATGTCTATCATACTTTTAAGCATACATATGAAAAAAATTCAATGTTAGAGAGGGGTACACAATAAAAAATTGAGGTACCGTAGGTTTACACATGTTGAATCTTACATGATGTTGCCCATGTCCAGAGTACTAGTGCCAGTGTCCACTTCCACCAGCAATGTATTGTCTTCACTCCACATCCTTGCTGACACTTCGTATTGTTGGGTTTCTCCATTTTGTCTATCCTCGTAGGTATGTTGTGGTATCTCAATGGGGGTTTAATTTGCATTTCTCTTATTACTAATGAGATTGAATACCTTCTTTTATATTTACTGGCTATTTTGGTCATCTCCTTTATAAAAAACCGTTTAAGTGTCTTGTCTATTTTTGTATTGAGCTAGCTAGCCTTTTTATTGATTTATGAGAGTTCTTTATATATTCTAGATATGAAACCTTTGTCAAATATGTCTTTTGCATATATCTTCTCCCATTCCATAGCTCGCCTTTCTGCTCTCTTAATGGTATCTTTTTTGAACAGAATTTGTTCATTTAGTGTAGGGCAATTTATCACTTTCTCCTTTATGGTTAATGCTTTCAATGTCCCATTCAAGAGCACATTTTCAAGCCCAAGGCCATGAGGAAATGTTATGTTATCTTATAGAAGCTTTATCATTTACCTTTCACATTTAGGTCTACAGTCTCCCCAATATTGATTTCTGTGTATAAAGTGAGGTAAGGTTCAGATTCTGTCTTTTCCATAGCATATACAATTGAACCATCACCACTGACTCTAAGGACAATTCTTTCTCCAGTGGTCTACAGTGTTACCTTTTTTCACAAATTAACAATTTATATAACTGTGTCCCAAATTGTTTGCTGTGTTTTGTTGGTTGATTTGTCTATCTTTGCCCTAGTAGCACACTATCTGAATTATAAGCAGCTTTTAAGTATGTCTTGATAGCCAATAGAATAAATCCTCCAGTTTTGTTCTTCAAAATTATCTTGGCACTTCTTAGCCCTTAGCATTTCCATGAAAATTTTAGAATCAATGTGTCATTTACAACCAAAAGTAATGCTGGAATTGATCAGGAATACATTAAATATTTAAACTAGGAGAGAATTGAGATTTCTGCAATACTGAGACTTCTGATTTATGAATATGGTATATACCTCATATTAACATTTTTTAAATGTGTAATTAATCTGGGGGTTTCATCAATCTACAAAGCATACAGAATGACATTTATAAACCAAATATTAGAGTCAGTGGTAAACTGGGAAGGATAAGCTCTGGCTGACTGGTCAGTAATGTAATTACAGGTGGTAGAACAATTCCATCAGCAGCTTCCTCTCAAAGCAGCCCAATCTGCCATCTAAAGCCAGACCAAGTATGTGAATCTAACTCTAATGGAGAGATTCTCAGAGGGGGATTTCGTGCCTGAGATATAGGCTAGGGGTGGCCTCCCAAGAGCAGGAGTATTTGCATCCAGCTAAGTGGCCTACATGAACAGGCCTGGGTGCATGGCCAAAGCCCATATAATCGGTAGACTCAGAACCAGGAGAGAAAAGATTATCACTTGGACTGAGGACTTATACTGCAGCTAGCAATGATCAGGAATCTAGATGCTTATCCATAAACATAAACTGATAACCAAGGACCACCAAAAATTTGAAGAAAACCAATACAGGCACAAAAGACAGGCATCGTTTTCAACACACAGAAGTAATTTACCTGTTTGGGAAGATGAGTTTTTATGAGAAGTAGAAGAAAACTAATTAATACCATTAGCATCTGATAAATTTGAGAAGATACAGCTGACTTAACAAAAAGGGCTGCTGTTGTAACAGTGAATCAGTTATAAACTTAAACAAATCCGAACCTTGGTACTGGGATGAATAGTAGAAAGAATTGATCTAAACATCAGTTTAAGGAGTTTGAAAGTTAAGCCCAGGAATTTTTATACAATCCAGTGCAAAATTGCAGAGACGGAAAAGTACAGGAACTTGTATGTGGTAATCTTTATTTCTCTTCTTGAGGTTTGCAGGTTCCTCAGCTTCATGGGATTGTGTGTATATGTTCAGTCTTTGGGAGACAGGGCATAGGAAATGTTTGAAATCATGAAGGGACTGCTAAAAAGCATTGGGAATAACAGAGATAAAGTGAGAAGGCACAGTGAGAAAAAGGAGTGGTTTTATATTTAACTAGCTTGTACACTTATTTTTATGCTGTTTTCATCGGGTTTAAGGAAAAGTAGGTATTTATGTTTCCTTCCCATTTCCCTTCTACATTTAGCAGCTTCTATTTTTAGGTCTTTTGGAAGATGACATAACTTTATACAGTACATCTATATATAGATATTATATATCTCTACTGATTTAGCATCTCCAGACACTCTCTACTGACTCCTCCCTAAAAAGAGTGAGGAATTTAGCTAAATTTTATTTCATATTTGCTATGTGCCATGCACTGTATTAACTCATTTATCCCCCCAGTAACCCTATGAGTAAGGTACTATTGTCATCCCCATTTAACAGATGATGAAACTGAGGTATCTAAAAGTTAATTAGGCCAAGTTCACACAAGTAGTCAGTAGGTGGGTTAAATGTAAGTACACTGGCTCTTATGCTTCTGCTTTTAATTTCTATGCTATATGGCCTCTCCATAGGTTAGTGATATACCTACCTTATAAGTCTGTTATTGAAGGATTGTGTAAAAAAAAATGCAGGTACTTTCCTCAAACTACTTAGCTATGAAACTTTAAGTGAGAAATTTAACTGTAGAAATTTGTCATGTTGTCAAATAAATTATATCCAGTGGAATCCTAGTGACAGTGTTTTCTCAGTGCTGAAGCAAAGCAAATACTGGATGGATTCTGGTGCTGCATTTAGTTTTTAATTAGTGGCTGAAAATAATTTCTCAGTGTTGTTAAAGCAATTTAATAATGGAATAACTTTAGAGCATTAATCCTACTTATAAATAAATTCACCTTGAGCAAGCAATACATAAAAATGAAATGATACCACTTAAGGTAAACAATAGTCTTTTGTTAAAGTGTCTAAATGTGGCAGTAACTAAAGAGGTCAGCTGGCAACTGCACTGTTTTGGAAAGCTACTGACTTTAGGAACAAAGTGATGCTGACAAAGTCACCTCTGCTGTTCAGATTTGAAAGTTTGATGGCAACCTGTGTTCATTCTGTAAACAAAAATATTCCAAGGAAAAAAAGAAACAAAATGTTTTCCCCATCCTTCCCCAAATGGCACCTTTTCTTGGCTGTTGTCCCGCAAATATGTTCATTGAAAAAATGTTCAAAGCCAAACAAAGTACCAAAATTCTCTATAAGGAATATGATTCAAAGACATTCATAGGAAAATTACATGTCTAAGTACATTATATCTTAATAACACTAATCCTTTAATAGAATGCTTTTTAAATGCCATATTCAGAATTGGACCTTAACTTTTTAAAGATCCAATTTAATTACTTTATGTCTGCACTACATAACATTTGAGAAAAGAGAATTTAAAATCTTTCTCAAAAACTCATCCATGAGCAGTAGCTTCATTATTTTTCCTTTATTCTTTCACGTGTTTAAATAACATATTTGAGTGAAAAATTTAAAAATTCAATGAAAATCCAGGGTTTTTTCTAAAAACATTGATAAACTCATTCAGAAAGCTACTTGGATGCCTGAAATGAACCATATGTAACCTGAGATTAACATGATGTTCAGAAACATATAATTTAGTTCAAAACACAAGAACAAGTTTATAATCTAATAATTTCCTACACCAGTAAAGGATATGGCCCAGAATATAATATAACAAACTCCAATATAGGGAAGAAAAATTGAGAGATATAGAAGAAAAATTGACGGCCCCACTTTCAAGTAAACAGAACAGAAATGGGTGGTGGAGGAGAGATCATTTTATAAAAGAGAAGAAAATTGTCCTTAGTTTAAAAAGGCATGTCATTCAGACTAAAACTCCCAGCCAAAACTACTCTTGGATGCTATCAGGGTTATAGTCTACCACTCCAAGGAAAAAGAGAAATGAAGTAATATAGAAGGGACAGTGAGAGAAAATGTTTACAAATACAGATGACATGACCAAAACATTGGAAGATGGTGGCCGTGCAAAGTGAGAAGCAGGAAGAAATGTCTGTCCAGGGTCATCTGTCATGAATGAAATGATATTGGGGAGGATCACTTTAGGGAAATCCATACTGCTTTTTTCCCCTTACCTTTTTGTTAAAGTATTAACATACAGAAAAGAGCAAGAATCAAACATGCAGATGAGTGAATTTTCACAAAGTGCTCATACCTTTGTCATTGTTACACAAGTCAGGAAATAAAACATTCCCAAGACTACAGAAATCCTCCTCTCAGCTTCCTGACTTTCCCTGTCACTGTTCCTTGCCCCCCTGACAGTAACCACCATTCTCACAATTAATACCACAGGTACTAGTGATTGCTTGTTTTTGAACTCTACATAAATGAAAATATTTTGCTTATTCTTGTGTATCCTATTGTACCTGACTTCTTTCATTTCATTTCTTTCAAAATTATGGTTATGAAATTCATCCATGCTGTTGTAAAGATAGCTTGGGTTCTTCTTCTCTTTTAACCTTTTTTCCTGAAGAGTATTCCATTGTATGGGTATACTATATCCATTCAAGGATGGACCTTTGGGCATTTTATGGTTATTACAAATAATTGTGCTATGAACATTCTTATACAGAACTTTTTGTTGAAATGCATATGCATTTTTATTGAATAGAATTGCTGGGTTTTCTGAAGTGCTTTAAATAATTTGCATTCCTACCAACAGTTTATTAGAATTTCATTTGTACATAGCCTCACCAATACTTTATATTGTCAGCATTTTTAATATTCACCATTTAAGTGAGTTTATGGTGGAATTGCCTTGTATTCTTAATTGGTAGTTCACTCATAACTTGATTTTTAGTCTCTTTTTTGTAAACTGTTTAGTCTCTTGTACATTCTTTTACAGGATTATCTGTCATACTTTTTAACTGATCAGCAAGAGTTTTCTGTTTTGTTTTGTTTTTTACTGTTTTAGATGTAAGCCCTTTGTTAGATATGTGTGTTGCAATATCATCATCTTCTATACTGTGGCTTCCCTTTTCATTCACTTAATGATGTCTTTGATGAACAATTCATTCCTTTTTTTTTTTTTTTGGTCTTTTAAGGTTAATGCTGTCTGTGTCTCAGTTAAGAAAAATTTTTCCCGATCTCAAGATCATGTAGACCCTATAATTTTCCAAAATCTATATTGTTGTATCTTCATATTCCATATATGGACTCTCAACATTTGTTAAATTACTGTTTAAAATGTTGAACCTATTTATATGCCTACTAAAATGTTCATGAGAGTTCCAACTCTTTCACACACTTGCCAAAAATTACACAAACTATTATTAATATCTTTTACTAACATGGTAAGTAAGGTATAGCTTTCTATTGTTATTCAAATTTTTGAGATAAAGGAGATTGCCACAGTAACAGATGGCCTTCATCTTCTGGGAAGCTATGGATAGTAGTGGACCTTTCAACCCATCTCTTATCTACTACTGTTTTGGGGGGAGCTGCCTGTAATCAGGACACCTAGTATTCTTAGCATGGTAGTGCAAGAACATCAGTATCTGTAGACCATCAGGAGTAGAAGCAGCTCCGTCCCAAGTTTTATCAGTAGGCAAGCAAACGAGCCAGGTAATGCCAGCAAATGGGTCAGGAAACTTTTATCACCTGTTCATCTTCCTCAGGGAATAACTTTGGGTTGAGAACTCCAAATCCTAAAAGTAGACACATTTTGTATAACATGTATAAATTCAAGATCTCCAGCTTTCAGACACTATTGAAAAACAGATATGGTGAGGAAAGTTTCAAATTCTCTTTGTACTTCTAGTCTAGGAGAAGTTGGAGAAGGATTCTGACATGGAAGCTTCAGATCCTTTGTCTTATAGTGGTATCCTCTGTCTCCTAGGTGTAAATTCTGCTAAGTGTCATCCAAACAGAAAGGAATGGCAAGAGCTCATCTGGGCCAAATCTCTACTCTTGGGCAGAATTATACTTGAACTTGGAAAAAGAGTAGGCAATCTTTGAAAAATACGAAGCATGAAAAATGCTCAGATCCACCAGCAAAAAAAAAAAAAAAAAAAAAAAAAAAGAAAAATATGAAGCATGAAACCCAAAAATCTTTCCAGTAGTCAAATATTTCATAATTCTTGCAACAAGAAGTTTTGATAAATGGGATATTTTAAAATTTATGGCTAAATATTTAATCCTTGCTTAGGGATTTCCCCTTTAACCTTTTATCTTTGGTTCATTTTTAAGCATTAACTTTCATGTCAAACTATAAAACTTTAGAATAGTTTTAATTCATTTTCTTAGTACTTTAAGAAAGACTATCACCAATGAATGTTGAATAAGAGAATTTAGTGGCCCACCAAAGAAATGGGTCCAACCAGAAAGAATGGCTGTTTTCTGGCAAAAGAAGTTGATTGATTGTTATTTTGATTTAATTTTCTAGTGTGTAAGAATGAGATAATACTGATTTAGAAAACAGCTTAAGATCCTCAAACAGAACTCTTTGTAAGTTATTACAAAGCTCACTTTGTAGCTATTTCTTTTTATTCAGCATATAGTATATAGTAAATCCTATTTCTCTTATCTGCTTTATTGATGGTTATGCTGCTCAGTTATCTTCTCAGCATTCTTTGCCTGCAATTCTCAGTTCTAACTAGAACACCCTGAAGGAGAGATACTGTCTCTCAAGTTCCTTAACAACTGAGTTCCATAAAGTGAAATGTTATCCCAGGATTAAGTTCATCCCAAGAATATTATTTCCCTTTTCTGTTTTATTAATAATGTTTAGTCTCAGCAGATGTGGTTCTGGTTTCTTGCTTCTTTATCACACTAAATTCTTTTGTTTTCTTGTTTCTGTGTAGATTTGTCTTATTACTGTCTAGAGCTTTGGAGAAAGTAGGGATAACAATATATGTAAACAATCAACAATCTAAGAGAATAGTATTTATCTTAATTGTCTAGTATTTACAATCTACCGTCTAAGGTAGATGTTCTGCAAAATGTTCTGCAAATGTTCAAATCTCAGATCTAGTGTAGAGGGCATTACAAGCAATTTCAGAGGTCAAAATTAAGCTTGACTTCTTTTAACTGAAATGTGATAACAGTTTCTATCATTATTCTGGTTATTGTTTCCTAAGGGATGAGGTATTAAAATCATTGAGATTACTCCTTGGAAGTATGCTAAAATTGGGGCACGTAGGTGGCTCAGTCTATTCAGTGTCCAACTCTTGATTTTGGTTCAGGTCATGATCTCCAGATTGTGAGATTGAGCCCTGCATGGGCTCTGCACTCAGTTCCAGTCTGTTTGAGATTCTCTCTCTCCCTCTGCCCCTCCCCCCATTGCATGCACTCTTTCTCTTAAATAAATAAATAGATAAGATCTTTTGTAAAAAAAAAAAAAGTATGCTAAAATGAGAACCAGTATTTTTCCATAATGTAACATTTAAAAATGTGAATTCATTTATTTAATCTTATTAATATAAAATTTATAAGGAAAAAACTTGGCAAATTGGAGTCAATTGATTTTCTAAAACCTAAAGTTTAAAGTCACACTTTAATTTTTATAAAAGTCCAAATCATGATAGTTTTAAAGCAAAGTACTGCCAAAGTCAAAAAATTAAACCTCTTAGACCAAAGCCAGCTTCCTACCATTTTGATACCACCCACAAGTTAAGAATGATTTTTACAAATGACCTTTTGTGGGCCACCTGGGTGGCTTAGTTAAGCATCCAACTCTTGGTTTTGGCTCAGGTCATGATCTCATGGGTCATGAGATAGAGCCTCACGTCGGACTCTACAATGGGCGTGGAACCTGCTTAAGATTCTCTCTCCCTCTCCCCCTCCCCTCCACCTTGCTTGCTCTCTTTCTGTCTCTCAAATAAATAAATAAATCTTAAAAAAAAAAAAAATGACCGAGACATCCAGGGGGGCGGAGCAAGATGGCAGAGGAGTAGGAGACCTGGATTTCATCTGGTCTCAGGAATTCAGCTGGATAGGAATCAAGCCATTCTGAACACCTACGAACTCAACAGGAGATCAAAGAAAAGAATAGCAACAACTCTCTGAACAGAAAAGTGACCACTTTCTGGAAGGTAGGATGTGTGGAGAAGTGAATCCGAGGCAATATTCGGGAGGATAGATGGAGGGGGAGGGGGACTCCGTCGGCCGCTTCTGGCAAGTGATAGAGCCGCGGAGCACAAAATCGGACCTTTTAGAAGTCGGCTCCGCTGAGGGACGTCGCTCCAGTGCCTAAGCTGGGGGTGGAACCCTCGCAGGACAGTGTGGTCTCAGGACCCTCGGGGTCACAGAAAGACCTGGGGTGCCTGAGTGCGGCAGAGCTCCCAGGTATCAGAGCGGGGAAGCTGGCTGCAGAGACGGAGCCAAGGCACGAGCTCTCAGCTCGGGGTTGCCATAAACTGTGATTGGTGACACAGTTCGGCCACTGCTCCTCCAGCAGGGACCCAACAAGCGGCAGATGCGGGGAGAGTCCCCTTCCTCCCACGGGAGGAGCGGTGCAGGAGCGCACTGCAAGGATCTACTGGATTTGGAGACTCCACACGGGGTCGGGAGCCAGAGATAGAAACGCTCAGTCACAGGCCGAGTGAGCACGGAGTGTGGCCAGAGACCGGGGAGAAGGGAGTGATTGACTGCTTTTCTCTGGGGCGCACTGAGGAGCGGGGCCCCGAGTTCTCAGCTCCTACGGGCAGAGATTGGGAGGCCGCCATTTTCACTCCTGTCCTCCGAAGCTGTACCGAGAGCTTGCAGGGAACAAAAGCTCCCGAAAACAAACCCAAGCAGATTGCTTAGCCCGGACCAGCAAGGGCGGGGCAATTCCGCCTCCGGCAAAGGCATTTGGGAACCACGGCAACAGGCCCCTCCCCCAGAAGATCGGCAGGAACAGCCAGCAAGCTAAGACCAAGTTTACCAATCAAGGAGAAAGGGAGAACACCAGCGCTAGGGGAATACTGCACATAGAATTCATGGCTTTTTTTACCATGATTCATTAGTCTTTCAAAGTCAATTTTTGTAATGTTTTTATTTTTGAATTTTTGTTTTTCCCTTTTTCAACCAACATCTTATCAATCCCTTTTTTAAAAAAAAAATTTTATTTTTCATTTTTAGAGTCATATTCTATCCCTTCAGAGTAGTTACCCTTATTTTTGGCAGATATATATATAAGTTGTTCTCTCTTTAAAATTTTGAGATACAGTTTCTTCTAATATATCAAAATATACGCTAAATCTCTAGGGTCTGGCTTTGTTCTAGTCTCCTGCTTGATCACATTCTCCCCCTCCCTTTTTTTTTCTTTCTTTCTTTCCTTTTTTTTTAATCCTCTTCTTTCTTTTTTCAAACATCTTATCAATTCCTTTTTTAAAATTTTTTATAATTTTCATCATTACAGTCATATTCCATCCCTTCATCGTATCAATCCTTATTTTGTACATATATGTCTTTCTTTCTTTAAAATTTTAGGAGGCACTTTCTTCTAACAGACCAAAATACACCCAAAATCTAGTGTGTGGCACTGATCTATGCACCAGCCTGATCATATTTGATCATATTCTGTTTTTTTTGTTTTGTTCTGTTTTTGTTTGTTTTTATCTTTATCTTTTTTTTTTCTCTTTCTTTTTTCTTTCCCTTTCTTGTCCCCTGGTTTCAGGTCTTTTCTGATTTGATTAGAGTATATTTTCTGGGGACGTTGTTAACGTGTTAGCATTTTGTTCTCTCATTCATCTATTCTCCTCTGGACAAAATGACAAGATGGAAAAAATCACCTCAACAAAAAGAACAAGAGGTAGTACCGTCTGCCAGGGACCTACTCAATACGGACATTAGTGCGATGTCGGACCTAGAGTTCAGAATCATGACTTTAAAGATACTAGCTGGGCTTGAAAAAAGTGTGGAAGTTATTACAGAAACCCTTTCTGGAGAAATAAAAGAACTAAAATCTAACCAAGTCGAAATCAAAAAGGCTATTAATGAGGTGCAATCAAAAATGGGTGCACTAACTCCTAGGATAAATGAGGCAGAAGAGAGAATCAGCGATATAAAAGACCAAATGATGGAAAATAAAGAAGCTGAGAAAAAGAGAGATAAACAATTACTGGATCATGAGGGCAGAATTCGAGAGATAAGCAATACAATAAGATGAAACAACATTAGAATAATTTGAATCCCAGAAGAAGAAGAAAGAGAGGGAGGGGCAGAAGGTATATTGGAGCAAAATATAGCAGAGAACTTCCTTAATGTGGGGAAGGAAACAGGCATCAAAATCCAGGAGGCACAGAGAACCCCTCTCAAAATCAATAAAAATAGGTCAACACTCTGACATCTAATAGTAAAACTTACAAGTCTCAGAGACAGAAAATCCTGAAAGCAGCTCAGGAGAAGAGATATATAACCTATAATGGTAGAAACATTAGATTGGCAACAGACCTATCCACAGAGACCTGGCAGGCCAGAAAGAACTGGCATGAGATCTTCAGAGCACTAAACGAGAAAAATATGCAGCCAAGAATACTATATCCAGCTAGGCTCTCATTGAAAATAGAAGGACAGATAAAAAGCTTCGAGGACAAACAAAAACTAAAGGAATTTGCAAACACGAAACCAGCCCTACAAGAAATATTGAAAGGGGTCCTCTAAGCAAAGAGAGAGCCTCAAAGCAGCATGGACCAGAAAGGAACAGAGACAATATACAGTAACAGTCACTTTACAGGCAATACAATGGCACTAAATTCATATCTTTCAATAGTTACCCTGAATGTAAATGGGGTAAATGCCCCAATCAAAAGACACAGGCTATCAGATTGGATTAGAAAACAAGACCCATCGATATGCTGTCTGTAAGAGACTCATTTTAGACCCAGACACCCCCATATTGAAAGTGAGGGGGTGGAAAACCATTTACCATGCTAATGGACATAAAAGAAAGCTGGGGTGGCAATCCTTATATCAGACAAACTAGATTTTAAAACAAAGACTGTACTAAGAGATGAGGAAAGACACTATATCCTACTTAAAGGGTCTCTCCAACAAGAAGACCTAACAACTGTAAATATCTATGCCCCTAACATGGGAGCAACCAATTATATAAGACAATTGATAACAAAAGCAAAGAAACACATTGACAACAAAACAATAATAGTGGGGGACTTTAACACCCCCCTGACTGAAATGGACAGATCATCTAAGCAAAAGATCAACAAGGAAATAAAGACTTTAAATGACACACTGGACCAAATGGACTTCACAGACATATTCAGAACATTCCATCCCAAAGCAACGGAATACACATTCTTCTCTAGTGCCCATGGAACATTCTCCAGAATAGATCCCATCCTAGGTCACAAATCAGGTCTCAACTGGTACCAAAAGATTGGGATCATTCCCTGCATGTTTTTAGACCAAAATGCTTTGAAACTAGAACTCAGTCAGAAGAGGAAGGTTGGAAAGAACTCAAATACATGGAGGCTAAAGAGCATCCTACTAAAGAATGAATGGGTCAACCAGGAAATTAAAGAAGAATTTAAAAAATTCATGGAAACCAATGAAAATGAAAACACAACTGTTCAAAATCTTTGGGATACAGCAAAGGCAGTCCTGAGAGGAAAGTATATAGCAATACAAGACTTTCTCAAGAAACAAGAAAGGTCTCAAATACACAACCGAACCCTACACCTAAAGGAGCTAGAGAAAAAACAAATAAAGCCTAAATCCAGCAGGAGAAGAGAAATCATAAAGATCACAGCAGAAATCAATGAACTAGAAACCAAAAGAACAGTGAAACGGATCAACGAAACTAGGAGCTGGTTCTTTAAAAGAATTAACAAAATTGATAAACCCCTGGCCAGACTTACCAAAAAGAAAAGAGAAATGACCCAAATCAACAAAATCATGAATGAAAGAGGAGAGATCAAACCAACACCAAAGAAATACAAACAATTATAAGAACATATTTGGAGCAACTCTATGCCAGCATATTAGATAACCTGAAAGAAATGGATGCATTCCTAGAGATGTATCAACTACCAAAATTGAACTAGGAAGAAATAGAAAACCTGAACAGACCTATAACCACTAAGGAAATTGAAGCAGTCATCAAAAATCTCCCAACAAACAAAAGCCCAGGGCCAGATGACTTCCCAGGGGAATTCTACCAAACATTTAAAGAAGAATTAATACCTATTCTCCTGAAACTGTTCCAAAAAATAGAAATGGAAGGAAAACTTCCAAACTCATTTTATGAGGCCACCATTACCTTGATCCCAAAACCAGACAAAGACCCCATCAAAAAGGAGAATTACAGACCAATATCCTTAATGAACATGGATGCAAAAATTCTCACCAAAATACTAGCCAGCAGGATCCAACAGTACATTAAAAGGATTATTCACCATGACCAAGTGGGATTTATCCCTGGGATGCAAGGTTAGTTCAACATCCACAAATCAATCAACATGATACAATATATTAACAAAGAAAGAACAAGAATCATATGATCCTCTCAATAGATGCAGAAAAAGCATTTGACAAAGTACAGCATCCTTTCTTGATCAAAACTCTTCAGAGTATAGGGATAGAGGGTACATACCTCAATATCATAAAAGCCATCTATGAAAAACCTACAGTGAATATCATTCTCAATGGGGAAAAACTGAGAGCTCTCCCCTTAAGGTCAGGAATGCGGCAGGGATGTCCACTATCACCACTGCTATTCAACATAGTATTAGAAGCCCTAGCCACAGCAATCAGACAACAAAAAGAAATCAAAGGCATCCAAATCGGCAAAGAGGAAGTCAAACTCTCACTCTTTGCATTTGATAGGATACTTTATGTGGAAAATCCAAAAGACTCCACCCCAAAACTGCTAGAACTCATACAGGAATTCAGTAAAGTGGCAGGATATAAAATCAATGCACAGAAATCAGTGGCATTCCTATACACTAACAACAAGACAGAAGAGAGACGAATTAAGGAGCCGATCCCATTTACAATTGCACCCAAAACCATTGGATACTTAGGAATAAATCTAACCAAAGAGGCAAAGGATCTGTACTCAGAAAACTATAAAATACTCATGAAAGAAATTGAGGAAGACACAAAGAAATGGAAAAACGTTCCTTGCTCATGGATTGGAAGAACAAACATTGTGAAGATGTCAATGCTACGTAGAGCAATCTACACATTCACTGCAATCCCCATCAAAATAACATCCAGTTTTTTCAAAGAAATGGAGCAAATCATCCTAAAATTTGTATGGAACCAGAAGAGACCCCGAATAGCCAGAGGAATGTTGAAAAAGAAAAGCAAAGCTGGCGGCATCACAATTCTGGACTTCCGGCTCTATTACAAAGCTGTCATCATCAAGACAGTATGGTACTGGCATAAAAACAGACACATAGATCAGTGGAACAGAATAGAGAGCCCAGAAATGGACCCTCAATTCTATGGTCAACTCATCTTTGACAAAGCAGGAAAGAATGTCCAATGGAATAAAGACAGTCTCTTTAACAAATGGTGTCGGGAAAATTGGACAGCCACATGCAAAAGAATGAAACTGGACCATTTCCTTACACCACACACAAAAATAGACTCCAAATGGTTGATAGACCTAAACGTGAGACAGGAGTCCATCAAAATCCTAAAGGAGAACACAGGCAGCAAACTCCTCGACCTCAGCCATAGCAACTTCTTCCTAGAAACATCGCCAAAGGCAAGGGAAGCCAGGGCAAAAATGAACTATTGGGATTTCATCAAGATAAAAAGCTTTTGCACAGCAAATGAAACAGTCCACAAAACCAAAAGACAACGGACAGAATGGGAGAAAATATTTGCAAATGACATATCAGATAAAAGACTAGTATCCAAAATCTATCAAGAACTCATCAAACTCAACACCCAAAGAACAAATGATCCAATCAAGAAATGGGCAGAAGACATGAACAGACATTTTTCCAAAGAAGACATCCAAATGGCCAACAGACACATGA
>NW_027397087.1:2756347-2756641 GCF_003265705.2 Callorhinus ursinus | reverse complement strand
AGTTGAAAATAGAGCTACCATACGATCCAGCAATTGCACTACTGGGTATTTAACCCAAAGATACAAATGTAGGGACCCGAAGGGGTACGTGCACCCCAATGTTTATAGCAGCAATGTCCACAATAGCCAAACTGTGGAAAGAGCCAAGATGTCCATCAACAGATGAATGGATAAAGAAGAAGTGGTAGATATACACAATGGAATATTACGCAGCCATCAAAAGGAATGAGATCTTGCCATTTGCAATGACGTGGATGGAACTGGAGGGTGTTATGCTGAGTGAAATAAGCAATC
>NW_027397087.1:2686477-2756247 GCF_003265705.2 Callorhinus ursinus | reverse complement strand
ACTAATGATGTAATGTATAGTGATTAACATAACAATAAAAATTTTTTTTTAAAATGACCTTTGCAACCATTTTGATGTCAGGAAGAGTAACTTTGAACCCTTGTTAAGTGAAATGTTACCGTAAAAGAAAAAAAAAGAGAGAGAACTCCATTCTTCTCATTTGTAGATATATATTTTTTAATGTTTCAATTATTCTTATTGTATTGAATTTTGTTAGTAAAGCAATTTATTGCCTACATTGTGTTATATTTTCTATAATTTGTTATGTTCTATATAATGTCTTAATTTTTGCCTCTTGTCCTGCAAAGTTTAAAATATTTATTAGTCCTTTACAGAAAAAATTTGCCAGCCTCTCCATTATTTCATCACCAAACGCTACAATCACACTAATCCATGATCAGAAATATATACAACATATATGGAATATATTTTCTATGAAGTCAACTCAAAATATCACTTATAATTTCTTAGCAGAAGAATTTTAGTTTAACTATAATTGTTCTAAACTTATGAATATATTTTTTCTTCTGCAGCTATTATTAAATCTAGGGGAATGGAATTGAAAGGTATCATTTGTGTCCATCCATCTGAAAAGCATGAAAAATTTCTCAGCTGTTAACTCAGTATATGTGACCACATTCAAGCTCTTCCTGCCTGTAAGGTAGGTAACTCTTACTATCATGTGAAGAGAAAGTTGCCTAAATGCTTAATACCCAGCACTTTTCTAGTTATCCCATTTAAATCCTCATTCCAGGTTCATGCTCTGCTGTATAGCAATCCCTGGCTCTGAAGCCTGCTTTTTATCATGTTCTCTCCCATTGGCAGAGTGGTTGTGTTGTTTTTCAAATTTATGTGTCTTTCATATTTCCCAGCATGGTTTGTTATCACATGTTTCTTTTATATCCCTATCTTATGCAGCTATTCTTACTATTCTTTAACAACCATTATCAGTAATCTGCACACAGAGACATGCATTCCTGGTAAGGCTTGAGCAGTAAAGGGATTCTGGAGTATAAGCAGAGGAAAATTAATACAGGAGAGTGGTATTGGCAGTGAGGTCAAGAAGGAAGACTTGTGGAGCTAGTATACCCTTCCTCTTCCTCTTTCATCTCATCTCTCTACTTCCAATCTGTGTTCATTTTCAAATGTCTAATTTGGCCTATTTTCTTTATCCTTAAAATAAATGGTTTCAGACATAATTTTAAATAACTGAAGACCAGATGTTTCATTCTTATTTTGCCTACATAAGACTAAGCAAGGAAATTTACTAATATTTAATTACATTTTGCAATTATTTTGAAATGCTTAATCTTTAAATTAAATAAAGGAAGAAAAAGAAAATGATTTTGATTGTATAATAAAAAATGCTTAAAATAGCTTGACAGAAAAGTTGATGTTATAGTAAGCTTTCTAGAAATTGATATTCATTTAATTTTTATGCAGAACACTATACTAGGGAGATACATTTTTTAAAAGAAAGAAAGCAAAAAGATTTTTCCTGACAGGTTTAGAGAATCTAACTCTTGAAGAATTAAATAATGTAATTTTATAAAACAACCCAAGGCCCATCACAAGTTAATAAGCAGAAAATGATTTACCACTGAGAAAATGTTTTAATACTTAGTAGGCATGAGATAAAGGAATGATCAGAGTATTGTAGCATTAACTAGGGAAATTGGTACTTTCTCCAGGAACATCTGCTTTGCTCTGGGCCTATTTCAGGTGGCACGGTGAGCATCATTCAGCCATGAGCAGGCTACAATTTGCCCCCAGAACCAGTGAACAGTGACCCAGGATATGAGAAGCTCTTTTACCATTAGGCAGATGAGGTAAGAAATGCTCATCTGGTGCTTTACAGTTAGGGGCTCAAGTACCTGACATCTGCCAGCCATTCCCCTCTGTAGGCAACACTAAGGTTACAACTTCCCACACAGACCTCAGTAGTTCTGAAACCCAGGGTTACTTCTGGTTGCTTCCCCAACTGACTGGCTAGGTCTGCCTTTTACTTCATCTTACTTCCAGTCTGTTTTCCTGTTTGTCCTATTTTCCATCTTTTCCTTCCAAGTTCTAATGAATTTCAAGGAATATTTTTTTAATCTTTGGCACTTATACAGATTACACTCTATATTGTAGAAACCTCCCCCATTATATGACTCCCTTCATACTAGGAAGGAATTGTCAAACAGGTAGGAAGAAGACCAAGTTCAAGTAGTACCATGGAATTCTAGGGAAGGTACCCTCAGAGAGAGACGGTTTAGTAGTGTTCATTGCTGCAGATGAAGACTAAGAAAAGAAAGAATGTAGGCTTTGACTTAGGAAGGCATCAGCATTGTTTTCGATCCTTTCCCCATTTCTGATGAATTTTCATGATTCTTCTCTATCTTGGGCATTAGTGCTCTTTCCACTCGCCCTTGAGAGAATCCCCACTGTCCCACTACCTTCAGACAAGCCTAAAGAGATAGGATCACGGAGCTCCAAGGAAGCTTCCTCAAGAGTGAATCCTGGCATTAGCAATGTTAATCGCTCTAGGGCTTAGGAATTAATGAGAGGGCTGTGAAGGATAGGAGGGAGGTAAAACTGAGGAGATATTTTGGGGATAGGGAAGATTTATCATTTGTTGTGGAGAAAAGGAGAATCCACAGGAGAAAGATCGGAGATACAAAAGAGGGAAAGAGTTGGGGAATGGGATGGTGCACTTATCCTGAAGCAAGGCTGGAAAAGCAGAGTCTGAATGAATTTACTAAAACATTAATGGGGAGTTAGAATTAAGGCAGATGGCTCCCATTTCAGTAAACTGGGAAGTGTTATCAGATTACATTTGTTTAATTGCTCATATAATTCAACTGAGTTGGCATAGAAGTTTATATATGGGTTCAAGAGAGCTGACTGAACATTTTCACAGCTTTTGTCTTTCCTCCCTACCAGAATTCTATTGAACTGACAGAAGACATGTAAAACAATAATAAACCCAGAGCAACTACAGAAGGCAGGGAAGGGTACTATCAGAAGCACAAATTTCTGGGAGGTATTAAGAAATAGGATAAGACTGATGGCATATCCCAACAAAGCTGAAACTACAGCTCCCTAGCGATGGAAAAGATCTTCCAAAACAAAAGGAGCCTTAAATAAGCCCAAGATTCAAGGCTATCAGGAAGTGAGAGGAATAGGCTATGTCTGGTTGCCCAGTTAATTACAGGGTGATAGAACAACTGTACCAGCACCCTGCTTTCAAAGTATCTGACTCTACTGGGTACGGGACAAAGACACAAATCTGGAATTCTAAATATGATATGGGAGAGTCCCAAAGGAGATTTTAATGAGATAGGGTCTCCTCTGATTCATGGCCCCCCCAAATAAGGAAATGTGTCCACCCAAAAGGCATGCTATATACACAAGCCAGCCTGGCAGTTGGCCAGCACCATGTTCATCATCTTTGCTGTCAGAGCCAGGTGAACATTGTCACTTGAAATACATCCCAAGTAACAATATTCAGTAATCAAGGTCTTTGCCTATCTATAGATATGAGAAGATAGCCAAGAACCAAAATTCAAGAATAACAAACACAGCACAAAGAGACAATGAACTCAACAAATTCGGTTTACTTTTCAGAGTATGTGTAGAAGCTATGTTGCCAGAAGGAATACTTTTCTCAATAGATTGCCTTGCCCATCAGAAGGACATAAAGATTGGTGATGGTCTCTCTCATCAAAGAAATCCTCTATGTTCAGAGTATTTCTCACTGGGCACCTGCTAGCATTGGACCCTATGGTCAGTCTATCATGGTTAGTAGACATGCTTAAGGTTTTCTTATTTTTATGGCAATTGACTAAATATGTGAAGTAAGTTGGCAGGTTGGCTCTTTTTTAATAACAAAGTTTTCAATTTAACTATAATCTTTACTATATTAGTGATCCCAGGTATATAGAGTGACAGCTTTAAAAGGGGGAACCTGATTTATAGCCAAAAACAAATAAGAAAAGCAATTTTATATATTATTTCATCTATAAAAAATCAAAAGATATGCTACGTGGATTTTTTGGTAATTAATTGAAAATAAATGTAAATTTATTTTATAGCACAGTTTTAAATGTTTAAAAATGATTCCTGCATCAGTTTCTGTAGTGGAAAACTTCCCATGGTTCTTATTTGTTGTAGTCTTAGTTTAGGATATGAAACAAAGATATTTGTTAATTTTTTTATTGATTTCTAGCTCAATTAAGTAGTGGTCAAAGAATGTACTCTAAATGACTTAGTCTCTTGCAATTTGTTGAGACTTCCTTTATGGCCCACATGACCAATTTTGGTATATGATCCATATGCATTTATAAAGAATGTGTATTCTATTATTGTTGGGTGCAGTGTTGTATATATGCCAATTAAGGGAGGTTTATTAAAAGCATTTTTTAGATCTTCTGTATCTTTGCTGATTTTTTTCCTTTCCTTTCTTTACCACTAATTAAGAGAGATTGTTATATAGGACACTCTTTTAAGTTTTGTCAATTTTTGCTTTAGATATTTGAAGATATGTGAAAGCAAATTTCGAATTGTTTTATCTTTTTGATGGATTACCTTTTATCATATATCCATTTTAAAAGTAGAATAACTGCACCAGTTTTTCCGGTTAGAGTTACAATGGTATATATTTTTCCATCCTTTTACTTCCAAACTTTCTCTATCTTTATATTTAAAGAATATCAATTATAAACAACATCTGATTGTATTTTTTAATCTAGTTTGAAAATGTTTGCTTATAACTAGAGTAACCTCTTTTAATGTAATTACAAACATTACAAAAATTATAAATTATCTGTTTTCTGCTCTTTTCACTTATTTCATGTTCATCTTTTTCTTTCTTTACATTATTTAAGGTTAAACAGACTTCCTTCATTATTTTATCCCCCTCCTTTATTGGTTTGTTAATTACACATTCTTTTACTATGTTGAGTACATATCCTAAAGAATACACTCTCTAGGGGCGCCTGGGTGGCTCAGTCTGTTAAGCATCTGCCTTTGGCTCAGGTCATGATCCTGGAGTCCCTGAATCAAGCCCCGCATCACACTCCCTGTTCATCAGGGAGCCTGCTTCTCCCTCCCTCTGCCCCTTCCCCTGCTCGTGCTTGCTCTGTCTCTCTCTCTCACTCACTCTCTCTCTCAAATAAATAAATATAATATTAAAAAAAAGAATACACTCTCTAGTCTGGACTTATTACAACCTAATATAATTCCATGCATTTAAAAAATTCTTGACCAACGCTAGGACCTTAGAATATTTTATGTTCATGTGTCACCATCCTTTGTGTTATTGTTATCAATCATTGTACTACTGCATTTGTTTTATTCCCCAGAAGACATTATAATTACTGCTTTGTACAGTCAGTATTTATTTAGATTTATCCACAGTTTTACTATTTCTGTTGAATTTCTATGCTTCCATTTGGAATCATTTTTCATTTGCCAGCAGAACTAACCTTTATATGCATTTTAGTGAGATTATGCTAGTGATAATTTTCCTTGCTTTTTGTCTGTCTGCTAATGTCTTTATTTTACCTTCACTCTTGGAGAGTATTTTTGGTGGGTGTAAAATCCAAGAAGATAGTTGTCTTTCAGCAACTTGAAAATGTCACTCCATTATCTGTCTTTCATTATTTCTATTGACAAGTCGACTACCATTCTTATTTCTGTACCTTTGAAAGTAAGGTATATTTTTTCTGTTTGGCTATTCTCAAGGTTTTTTTTTTTTTTCTTTGTCTGTAGTTTTTAACAGTTTTACTATGATGTGTCTTTCTTTGCCTTGATGTCTTTCACTTTGAAAATTCTTTGCCCTTATTTATTCAGTTGTTTCCTGCCCTATTATTTTTCTCCTCCCCAGTCTGGGACACCAATTAAATATACTTTTTTACCGTTCTCCTATTGTAGCTGCAAACTTTTTAGTATTCTCATACCTTTTATTACCCAAATTTCAACCCAAATACTTTCTGGTATTTCTTCCAGGTCACTTATCCTCTCTTCAGCTTCCAATATTCTGTTTAACCCACCAATCTTATTCTTAATTCCAGTTCTTACATTTTATTAGCCCTAGAAATTCTATTTGATTTTCTAAATAAGTTCTGCCACCCTAGAATCTATAAATTCTTCATGTCATTTATTTTTCAAACCTGTTAATCATAGCTTTTTTTATCCAACCTGATAATTCCAATAAATGGCTCATCTATTGATCTGTTCTTTTCTTCCTGTCCTGTTTTGTGTTTTGTGTGTGTGTTATTAATGCCAAATATTACGTTTGCTAAACTGTAGTGACTCTGGATGATGTCCTTTTTCTCTGTGGATTTGGTTGGACAATAGAGTGTTCGCAGATTACTTTATTTTAATGCTGGGATTCAACTGGTAATTGCTCAGTCTACCTCTTCTTTGTCTCTGCTTTGCTCTTGTGGATACCTGGGTTTCTAATTGAGATCCTGGGTTGTTTTGTGTTTTTTTTTTTTTTAAGATTTCATTTATTTATTTTAATTGAGAGAGAGGGAGTGCACACATGCTTTTGTGCACAGGGCGGGGCAGAGGGGAAGGGGGAGGGGCAAGCAGACTACATGGTGAGTGTGGAGCAGGACGCAGAGCTCAATCCCATGACCAGGGATCATGACCCTGCGTTCATGACCTGAGCCAAAATCAAGAGTTGGATACTTAACCAACTAAGCCACCCAGGTGCCTGGAAGTCCTGGGGTTTTTAATCAGGATCTCTCCCCCTTAGAAGTTTCTGAACTCTATTTTTTTTTTTTTCTCCATGGGACTGTGTGACTGTGGAAAATCTTGCTTGGTGGCTTTCTGCCTAGCTTCTTATCCTCCTGTTTTGTAAAATTTGGTAATTCAACAAATGATTTTTTATTCTTCAGTTCATTTATCTTTTGGAAATGCATGCTTTATTGTTTGCCCTAAATTTTATAAAATAATTGCATGTATCATAAAACACAGACTTTTAAAATGTAGCAACTTCCTTATCTCAGCATTTAAAAAGAAAAGCTTCTTCACATTGTCTGTTTTCCCTGGAACCCAAGTAAAGTTTGTTTGTTTGTTTGTTTGTTTGTTTTTCTTCTTTTTCATGTTCTTAACCAGGCCTCAGGGTTTGTATCATTAAGATAGTTATTCGTGTTTGGAATAGTCATAAGATTATAGAATTTAGCACTGGAAGGAACCTAAGACGTCATCTTCTGTTGGCTAACCTCCCACACAGTGCAGAAATGCTTCCTGCCGCATCCTTGGCATATGCTCATCCGGTCTCAGTTTGGATATCTTCAGCAAAGGAGCTCATCATTTGCTGAAACAATCCATTCTGTTGGACAACTCTATTTTAAAAATCCTTATGTTGAGCTAAAATATGCCTCTTTGTAACTTATACTCATTTACTCATTGTTTCAAGTTTTCCTTCTGGAGTTAGTCAAAACAAGAGAACATTTTAGATAGTACTTAAAGCAGATCTAAATACCATTCCTGTCTTTTTTATTTTTAATTAATTTTTTTTTTTGCTTTCTTGTCCCAAACCATGAACATAAATTGGCTAAGCTTAGGTAATAATCAGAAATAAGGCCATCTACTTAGTAATGATTAAAAACGATCTTTACATTATACAAATCCCTCTGACGTTTTGAAGATAAAAATCCTTTTTTAATTACCTTGAATTATATTTATTTATAGAAAAAGAAATAAAAAAAACCCGCCATCTATTTTCAAAGATGACACTGCATTACCACTTGTGGAAATGTAGGGAAAACCAGTCTTCAGTTGTAGAGGTGTGGTTGAAATCTGGTGGTGTGCTTTTTTGTTTTCTTTTTATATGGGTAGACAGCCTTTAAAACCTGTTGTTTATGAATTAATTAATAATAATGACAATAATCTTACAATAACTGATATTTATTGAGCATTATCAATGTATAATTCATGTATCTTGTCTCTACTTTACAATCCCAACAGGACACTTTGAGTCAAAGAAGATACCGTTAGTAATACACAGAGACAATGGGTATAAACTAGAATTGTCAAGGCAGAGCAGGATTTACATTCGTTCTCTTTAAAGCTAAATTCCAGGTTATTCTCTTGGTCTGAAATTTATACGTATATGTATATATGCCTCATTGTTGCAAATAATCTGAAAGGCATTTTTTAAAGGTTAGTATGTTCTGTCCTCATAATTTAAGCTCCCACTTAAATCCCACTCTCTCCTTCACATTCAAGACTGCACAATGTAGTTTTGTAGGCAAAATTTGCTACTTTTTTCATGACTTGTCAAAACGAAAAAAAAAAAATCCGCTGTCCTGTTCAACGCTTCTTCAGCTAAAATGAGGGAAGCTGTAGGGCTTGGAAGGCTAGACCACCTATCCTCAGGCAGTACCTTATCAGCCCTTAAGGTGTTCTCAAGATGTGAGAAGAGGTGGAGTTTGAAGAGTCAGAGCTCTTGTGTTCATAACTCCTATATTTCCAGACCTAGTTAAAAGAGAGAGCATGGGGAGTGCCTACTGCTTCCAAGTTATTTTGCAAAAAAATAATCCCTTTTTATAAAGCTAATGCCATGATCCCTAAAGAATGCCTATCCTCATTCTAAGCCCATCCTCACCCTCAACCTTGGCTGCACAATCAAGTGGGGCTGATGTCTGAGTTTCACTCTGATTTAATTGGTCTGAGATGGAGCCTGGGTTTGAGATTTTTAGAAGTTTCCCAGGAAATTAAATATATATCTAGGGTTTCTAAGGCTACCGAGGTAAAGGGGTGAATGGTAGTGAATGGTATTTTCCCTGGTCCACGATCTGTGATTGCAAATTGTGGCATGAGTGAGGTACAGGTGAGAGGATCACACAGATTACAGACTTTCACACATCCTGATCTAGAAGTCACTCTGAAACATCTGGTCAATTCTAAAGGAGGCTTTCAGAATCTGCCAGTAGATTGAGAGTAGAGGTGATTCTTAATTTCCCCCAAAAAATATATGCTTTTAACCCCAACCTGACATAAATCACTTTGATTAAGATCCTCTGTTGAGGGGCGCCTGGGTGGCTCAGTCATTGGGTGTCTGCCTTCGGCTCAGGTCATGATCCCAGGGTCCTGGGATCGAGCCCCACATCGGGCTCCCTGCTCAGCGGGGAGCCTGCTTCTCCCTCTCCCACTGCCCCGCTTGTGTTCCCTCTCCCGCTGTCTCTCTCTGTCAAATAAATAAATAAAATCTTAAAAAAAAAAAAGATCTGTTCGTAAAATAAAGAACTTGGTAAGTTTCTGAAATATTGCATACTCTAGAAATTGGATCAAAGCAATGATTAGGCAAGCTTCGGGAAAAGTCGTTATCTATCTTCTTCCTTTTGTTTGTAGAAAAGGAAAACAGGGCATAGAAATACTTGTTTCCCTTGTTCTTGCTTTTTTACTCTTTCAAAACGCTTAAGGTAGTTACTGTTTATTCTGTCTCTAAGGAGGCAGGTTTCACACAACTAATTTTCATTAGGAGTAACATTAGATGGTCATCATGCAAAAGTGCCTCCTCCTTTTATGCTGTCTTTTCTAATTCATGTGTTGCTGCAGTCAGACTACTTGTCTGACTCTAGAATGTGTTGAGGAAAGTATTTTTCCACCTTAGAATCCAATACTCTTTTTTTAATGACTTTATATCATCATGTCCTCTGCTCTATTTTTTCTAATCTATATATAATTTTCTTTCCTGAGTAAATTATATCCAAAAAAGTTAGCTGTCAAATCATGATTTTGACCATTGACTAGATATTTGTGAATCTACCTACCGGAATGGAAGAGAATCTCACATGAGCCAAGCAGCTCAGCTCTCCTAGCAAACATTGTCCATAACGTTGCCAAGGGCTGCATTGCAATCAAACTCCAGTTCTCAGAGTTAACAGTTTCCTCACACCCCTCCCTCTGTCAAGTATATTTAGCTGAGCTTGTGCATATGACTTCAGTTCATAAAAAGTTTACAAGTGCAGCTGGAATGCTTAGCATTTGATTGTTACATAAATAAGTATTTGAGAACATATGTAAACTTGACAGTGTTAGTACCAGATGTTCCAGTAACACAATAATGTACTTCGAATGTCCGTTCTCACTTTCAGCTTGTTTATTTTGGCAGTATCTTTTTATCTGCTCTAAGTTTCAGATAAGCACATATTAACTCTGTCCATAGTGTTGATCCTCTTATTGTTACATTCAAGTTGCATTTACTACATTTAGCATATAGAAGTACAAATAACATAGACATTGATATACAAAGTCATTTATGTCTTCATAAAATACAAATATTTCAACTCCTAAATGTTAGTGGTATGTAAAAAAAATAAAGAAATCTCTGGGCTTCTGTATATATTCTCATCTCTCCAGGAATCGCCTTTCCAATTATGGATTATCCAAGTATTTTCTTTCTTTCCCTGACCACCAGGCACTTAAATTAAGAGATTTCTGTCTACTGCACAAATTCTCCTGCCTTTCTCAGGCTTTCCCTACCCCCTCATCATAGCCGACCATATTGTGTAGGGTAGAAGCTAGCATTCTAAAACACAATTTTTCTTTATGGCTTTATTTTGCAGTTAGTTCAAGCTTAACAGAAAATGACAAGAATAAGAATAGTCATGGAATACTCCTATATCTTCTACCCAGATTCACCTGTTGTTGACATTTTGCCCCATTTCCTTTATCAAGTGAATATGCTCACTTGCTCCTTCTCCCTCTATTTGCATACATATATGTGTGTATATACAAAACATATTTATTATGTGTGTATTTATATGTGTTGTTCTGAGCCTTTTAAAAGTTGGTTACATGACCTTTTACATCCTTCACAGTATATTTTTTCTAAGAATAAGAATACTGTCTTACATACAAGTAAATTTTAAATTGGTATGTTATTCTAATCTTCTAGCTATATTCTGCCTTGCTTGGGCTTTGACTGATAGAAAACTGGGTCTCAGTCAGGGGCATGCCCTATGAGGTGCGAGTTTCCATCAGTGATCTTCTGGAGTAGAACCTAAAATGGGTTTCAGAGATATGAGTCCAGGACCTCCTATACTGGTTGCCTCTGATCATGAGGGAAGGTGTAGAGCAGCATTCAGATAAGAGTTAGTATAGGAAGTAGTAGTAGAAAAAGGGGAATAAAAGGCAAGTGGGTAAATGATTACTAATTTTTAGAGTGGGCCTAGGAATTATGCTTCAGGTTGGCATAATTGTTGCATGGCACAGTTTTGAAAGGAAGAGAATCAACTGAGTTCACTGCTTAAATTGCTTCCTTTGGTAGGAAATGTGTTTTATTTATATGTAATATTATAAAAAAATTTTTAGAAACACACTGTGTTATAAACTTTAAGCTCACCTCCAAAAATACAAGAAAATAAGAAAGATGTGCATGAAGTTAAGTAAGAGGCAATCTAATTAGCATTCTTACAGAATGAGCTGTAGATTTACTGGAGACTTACTAAGGGAAAAATACCAGAGCACCAGAGTAGCACATCAATCATTTGAAATTGCCTGACAGTCTTGAAGAGGATATCCTGGCTGCAGAAAGCCCATAGCTGTCTTAAGGCTAGAGGCCCAGGTCAGGACATAGTAAGAACAAAAGATGAGCACTTTTGAGAGGAACCAGCTGGCTTAAGGTGATCCAAAGTGCACAGATGTTAAGGGCTTACTGTTCCAACAATACCATTACCTAACACAAGAATAACAGAATAGCCATTAAAAAAAATTATGAAACTTGATTTACCATTGTTGACCCTTGAGGTCTGACTAACGTGTGTTTCTTTTCCATCATGCTAATTTTCTACTTCTATTTTAATGTTATTTTTGTGTGTGTATTCTTGAAAAATAAAAGGTAACAAATCTTTCTTAGAAATGGAATTCTGTTGATGTGAGATTTTTAGTAGGTTTTTTTAAATGCATCTAAGCACAGTATCCAAGAATCTATAATTTTCTCCATGCCTGCATCAAAATTCATCAAACTCTAACACAGATGTTTCTGTGGCAAGTAGAAAGATGGTAGATCTCAAGCCAATTATGCACCTTCTGATGGGGTAATCGAATGTAAAAGGGAGTAATCTAAAGCTTAGAGCTGACGTGGTTTGAATCATGGGAGTAATCAGGAACTGGAAACAATGGTGGTTTGGAAAATGTTAATTTTGTTGTTGCTGAGTGTGTTAGTCTAAAGTCATGAAAAATAGTTCTAGATTCTTTAAGACTGTGGTTGTCATTTTCTATTCAATAGTATTGACCACTATGTGAGTGTAAGGAATGTCACTGATCATTATTACATACCCTAGAGAAGAGTCACTATGTACCCTTTAAAGATATTTAAAATGAAGCACCCACCACAGATAGTAGAATCAACAGCGTACAACCTGACTCAGAGGGACCCAAGTTTATGTATTCAACAAGTATGATTAAGTACTCAGTAAAAGCCTTCCTGCCTCTCTCTGTAGCATTCCTGAGTGCACAGTTAGCCATGTAAAAATGCTTTGTTGCATGCAGCACACCATACAAGGAAACTTCCCCATTTACTCTTACATGAAGATGTAGAAACAGTAGTATTAAAAGTGTTCCTCTGTAATTAGTTGTCTCTATTTTCAATTCTAGGACATAGTCACCATATAAATAAGCAGAATTTCAAATTTTATTATCAAACTCTGTAAGTACATCATCATTTGCTATTTGTATTCAGAGAATGTGACCATCTAATTGAGCTGCAGCCTGCTTCCTCTTTTTTTAAACCATCACAATAGCTTCACGGCAATGAACTTTGAAAAATGGCTTAAACTTACTCATTTTTTTCTTTCTTCTCAAGTTAGTGTCACTTCAAAAATAAAAATAAAAATAGGCACTCTTATTGGAACTTTAGGAGTAATGCTGGGTATAAACAGGCTTAGAATATACTTAAATATATAAATCCTTCCCGACACACATAGAGATGAATTGATAACTGGATTTGGCATTTCAAATATTTTTTACCCAAGGCAAGGGCTTTAAGGTGTTTTCTTGGTATTAGAGAGTTTAGAGATGAGAAAGGTGCCATTTATTATTTTCTCTTTCTGTCAGCTTAGGACTTCTCTTTGCGATCATGTTTATAATACTGGGCCTATCTGTTCTTAAATGTTTTACCTGTTGAGGAATGTTCCATCAGAAGATGTGCTAAAATCTTAGATTGTATGTACCCAAGGTTTTGACTGAGTAATAAATAGTCTGATACAATCAGATAAGGTAATTTATTGGAAGAGACCTTGGACTTGGAATCAGAAGTAATGAGTTCTAGTCAGGAATCTGCAAGATAATTTGTATACGATCTTGAACAAATCCCTTACTGTCTCTTAATTCTCTATTTCCTCATGTGAAATGTGAGAGGTTTCAGCCAGACTGTAGATTCCTCCAGTGCAAAACATTCCATCAGTTAAGCATCAAATAAATAAGTCAGTTAATCATGTTAACCACAGCAACTGATCAGCCAAAATATTTAAGGTGTTTATAGTAAGACTATGAACAGTCAGAAAACTACATTGTCGGGGTACCTGGGTGGTTCAGTTAGATAAACCTCTGACTCTTGATTTCAGTCAGGTCATGATCTCAATGTGATCTCAGGTCCCATTTTGGGCTCTGCACTCAGTGAGGAGTCTGCTTCTCTCCCTCTCCTTCTGCCCCTTCCCTTGTTCTCACATATGCTCTCTCTCTCTCTCTCTCTCTCTCTCTCTCTCTCTCTCTGTCTAAAAATAAATAAATAAATCTTTAAAAAACAAAAAAAGAAAACTACATTGTCATATCTTGACAACATCAATATCGGTTTTCTTAGTATCGGTACTCTTTTACCAAGTACTGGCAATTTAAAAGATCTTTCCCTCAAATATGGTAGTAGTATACAATTTTGCTACAATATTATCTTCTGGATTATAACCATAGCTTACCTATTGCCAGGGCCATAGGCTATAAAAAATTTAAAAAATTAAAAAGATTAACTTTCACAATGCTACTTTCTTATGGGACTCAAGGAAGAAAATAACTGTCCTTCTTTAAAAAAGACAACTATATCCCCATTTCTCCAAGAAGCAGAATATCCAAATGAAAAATAAGTAGTCATTTAACCTTTTTTAACTTGAGAGCTCACTAATTTGAATAATGTTTTTCTTTACAAAACAGAATATTTTACTATATCAACAGAGTATTTCTTGTAAAGATATAACCTCACAGTTTACTTATAACGAAAAAAGCATAGGACTTTAACTCAGGAGATCTGGC
Organism: Callorhinus ursinus; assembly: GCF_003265705.2. Lineage (NCBI taxonomy): Eukaryota > Metazoa > Chordata > Mammalia > Carnivora > Otariidae > Callorhinus > Callorhinus ursinus. The sequence continues at coordinate 2,742,003 of NW_027397087.1, read as the reverse complement.
TTCAAGAATCTGTTCTATCACCTATTATGTAGATATGATTAGGATAATTGTTTTAACAACTCTGAGCCTCAGGTTCCTTATTTTTAACAAGGTAGTAACAGTAATCCTTGTCTTGGAGCTGTTGTCTGGATGAATGAAATAATGAATGTGAATCATAAAGGCTAGTATGTATTATTAACATTAACTCTCACAAAAATATTCTAAAATGGTTTATATTTAATTAATTGTATTATTTCCATTTGAATATGTACAGATAACATCATACATCTACAGAAAGTATTATAAAACTCAAATATTAAAGGTGAAGGCAGGAAGGGGAATGGAACCAACATTTCTTGAGTGCCCCACCATAGCCTCAGGAAAAGCCAGACAATAGCTCTGTTTTCTACCTTCTACATAGTGCACTTTCTAACTCCTGTAAGAGACAAGGCTTTGCCATGTTATCCCCACCATAAGGGAACTCTGTACCTTTCTGGATGCTATAAATTGTGGAACAAAGAAGAGTTACTCAAATATGGAGAAACTCTAGGTTTTCCTTCAGCACCTCACTCCTGCACCATTTCCCCAAATTTTATTTTCTTAATACATAAGCCATTCATAAATATTTGGCTCACAAGTCTAGTGGCTATGGCTCCACACCAAGCTGGGAACTGATTTGTGTTTCAGAAGGCTGCTATTCCAGTTTGAATCCAGGTGGATTTTTAGCTGAAATGCCATGAGAAAAAAAAAGAAAAGAGAAAAACCTTCCTCATTATGAATATGAGATAATTACTTTTCAAAAATCATTGCAGCCCCAATCCAAGAAGGGTCCACAAGGTTTAATTGTGGGTGTGCTATTTACAGATTAATTAGGACATTTAACTTCATTTTTTATACCACAGAATTAATCCCATAAAAATTAGTGATCTCGAAGGAGTCAGTTGTCAACTCTGACAGGATCTCTTTGCCATAATCTATTAAAATGCTGCTTTTATCTTGTCTTGCCTGTGTCATATTTTATGGATTTTTTCATAAACACTGCCTATACTTCATAAATGTCTCAATTTTCTAGTCTATTAACATTACTTCAAAAGCAATTGATAAAAGAGTAGGGCATGCATGAAATAATACACCAATAATGTGAAGTGCTGGAGGCAAGAACAGTGGGTAGGATCTGCACGGCTTGTGAGCTGAAACAATGAAAGGATGTTTTATCTACGACAATAAAGAAACAAACGATCACTTTTGATAGTAGAGAAAAGATCGCTAGTAATTGGGCAGATGAAAAATGGGTTACACAGAAAATACAGCATATTTTGAAAATGAAACTGAAATGAGAAAATAAACATCCCCAAGTATATATTTACATTATGTGGAACATTTTCCCTTTGGTTTCTAAAGATGTGGTATTCAGCTTGATTTAACTTAGACATGATAGTTTTATTCTATATGTAAACAGTATTTCCTTTGTATACATATATTTAACAAACTTATTAATATATGCATTTTATGTACTGACTACAACAAATGTTGGAATTGGTGTTTTTAATCTTAATTTTATAATTTTGGCTTCTGAAATCAGTTTAATTTTTCTTTTAATGTATAAGTGATATGCCTCTAAGCACTCCCCTTAAGTTTTTGAAGCACTAATATATGACCTAGGTTGATATAATGAAATGAGAATCTTTTCTGGATTTGTACCACAGATTTAATTCACAAGTATGTAAACAAATTGAATTTTCAAAACTTAATCAGTCATTATATATTTAAATCAACCAAATGAAAAACAAAGAAAAACAAGAACATCAAATAGATGCGGAATTCCTGACTTTCATTTTATGCTTCATATTTTACCACCTGATTTAGCTAAATGAAACCAGATACTGCTCTGGCTTTTCATTGTTAAGCTATCAGGCTGTATAAAATAAGTGACCATAGGTCCCAATATGCCTGGGCACTCCTGGTGTTTACCTGTAACAATCAATATTCATTCCCAGAAATGTACTGGCATGGATGCTAAAGTGTATGGTTACCTATATGGTCAAATTAATATTGGAAGGGATGTTTTAGTAATACATTTAATTGTAAGTTTCTGGAAACCTACATAGTACTGTTGGAAATAATTAGTATGATTTAGTTTTTAAATTCAGAAAAATTCTTGGTTCTTGATTCCTATTCTTTTTTTTTTAACTTGGAAACGAGATCATTTTTTTTGTTGTTCAGGTCAAGAAATAATCTTGAATAACTCCGTTGTGATCATTCAATTCTAACACTTGGCAAGTGGATGATTTTTCTCATACCTTGAGAAGTGGTGACAGAATAGGTGGTTGAATTGTGCTGATGGTACCCTATGAAGCAGGTAATATAGTTGAATAACTACAGGACTCAGCATAATGATACTTACTATAAGTGACTGTGACCTTACAGAGGCATAAGACATCATTACCAAGGAGATTCTTAATCCTCAAATGTTGCAAAAAGTATTTGAGAGCCTCAGTCCTCAGTACTAACCTAAGGAATTATTGAGTAATATACAGACTTACCATGTGGTGAAAGACAATAAAGCACCGTAGTAGTTTATTAACCTGACCTAACTTCCACCCATCTCCCCAACTCATTTCTCCTTCAGTCTTTCTCATCACGGGAAACATAAATATTCAACCAGTTTCTGAAGGCAAAAACCTAGAGATTTCCATGTTTCCATACATATGACCTCAATCACCACCTATGTACATACAAATGACTCACAAATTTATATCTTTAGTCGAAATCATTTCTCGGAGCTCCAGAATTTTATATCTAACTGGCATTTTGTCATCTCTTCATAAATGTGTCGAGAGAGATCAAAGTTAGCATGCCCAAACAAGTCATGGCTTGTCCCTAAATGTTGGCCTCTCCCAACATTTACTCCCAGTAGTAACACCTAAGCAAAAGACCTTGATGACATCCTCCAAATATCCCTTTCCCAGACCCTCATTTTTTTATATTCAAGTGTGATAGGACATCAAGTGATCTTCGTCCTAAGCATCCATTCTCTTCTTACCATCTCTGCCCCCGCTATCTTAGTACAAGCCCCCATCATCCCTCACCCAGCCTGTCCTAGCAGTTTCCTCCCTGGTGTTGGTATCAACTCTGGCTCTCTAGCCAGAGTGATATTTCTTAAAAGTGCATATTTGATCATGTTGACCTCTTTATTCCTTTTCCATGACTACTCTTTCCACCTCTATTACACTTTCAACTGCCATTCATTCACTCAACTACATTCTAGAAGCTGAACTTATGGCCCTGACCTTATAGAGTTTTTATTTTATTGGAGAAGCAGACACTAAATATACAAACTAATGGGATAATTTCAGACTCCACTAAGTACTAGGAGAAAAATAAACTAGGACACAGTCATCGAGAATAATTAGGACAGGTATTCACTTTTAGGTTAGAGAGTCAGGGAAGTCTTTCCCCCAAGGATTAGCTTGTGAAGATAGACAGAAAGAGGCAGGAAGGAGTTAGGGTGGGGGGCGGTATAGTGAGTGAGGAAGAAAATCGTCAGAGATAAGGTTGCAGAGGTAGGACATAATGATAGCAGTTAAAGAAGAGGGGATGATTTGGCACATTCTGGAGGGAGAGCTAACAGAATTTGCTAATGGTTGGTAAGAGAAAGGTTGATCCTTAAAATTAAGGATGATACCTAGACAAAAGACACAGAAAAAAACGTTCAGCATCACTCATCAGCAGGGAAATGCCAATCAAAACCACAACGAGATAGCAACTTACACAAGTTAGAGTGACTGCAGTCAAAATGACAAGAAATAACAAGTGTCGGCGAGGATGTGGAGAAAAAGGAACCCTTGTGCCCTATTATTGGGAATGTAAATTGGTACAACCACTGTGGAAAACAGTATGGAGTTTCCTCAAAAAAACCAAAACCAGAAATACCATATGATCCAATGATTCCACTCTTGGATAACTACCCAAAGAAAAGGAAAACAGTAATTCAAAAAGATATATGCACCCCTATGTTTATTACAGCATGATTTACAATAGCTGAGACAGGGGAGCAACCCAAGTGTCTATCAATAGAAGAATGGATAAACAAAAAGGTGGTACACACACACACACACACACACACACACACACACACACACACACACACGAGAATATTAGATAGCCATAAAAAAGAATGAGATTGTGCCATTTGAGACAACACGGAGGCATCTAGGGGGTATTATGCTAACTGAAATAAGTTAGGCTAAGAAAGACACATACCATGATTCCACTCATAAGTAGAATCTTAAAAAAAAAAAAAAGCAACCCACAGATGAATAAACGAACAAAAAGTTGAATCAGACTTATAAATACAGAGAACAAACTGATGGTTTTCAGAGGGGAAGGGGATAGGTAGATGGAATGAATAAGTCACAAGAATAAAAGGAACAGGATAAGGAATACAGTTAGTGATATTGAAATAACAAAGTAATGGGACAGAGGGTAGCTACACCTATGGTGAATATAGCATAATGTATAAACTTGTCAAATCACTATGTTGTAGACCTGAAACTAATGTAATACCCTGTGTGAACTACACTCAAATTGGGGGGGGAGGATGGTGTCTAGATATTTGGTTTGACTATCAAATGAATGGTAGTCCTTTCAATTAAGACGGAGAAGAGTAGAGAAGAAGCAAGTTTAATGGGGATGGGAGAAAATTCAGTTTTCCTTCTGGCTGGGGCAGGTTAAATTTATGGTGTCTGGTAGACATCCAAGTGGTTTATCAAGTGGATACATGATTATGTGAGTTTGGAGCTCAAAGGAGAGTTCAGGGCTATAGATATAAAATTGAAAGCCATAGCATATCAATGGAGATTAAAATCTAAGAACTGAATAAACTATAGAGAAAAGTTAGAGAAGTGAGAAGAGGGACCAAGTCCTGTGGCACTCTTAATAAGATCAGTTAATCCCCTTTGTGGATCTCTATGTGTTAGAAATAAAAAGAAAACCAAGAAAGCATGGTATCTCAGAAGTGAATAAAATTAAAGAATGATGGAGTGGGAAAAATATAATGAAGACTTAGGTAGTGATATAAATGCTGCTCTGAATAGAATAAGATAAGGAAAGGGAACTGACCTCTGGATTTGGCAAAGTGGGGCTTGTTAAGAACTTAGACAAGACTGGATTCAACAGACAGGTAGAGATGGACGCCTGATAGCTATGGTGAAAGTGTAAGTGGGAAAAAGAGACAATGGATATGGACCACACTTTCACAGGGTTTTGCTATATAGGGGAACAGAAATAGGGCAGTTAGTTGCAAACCGGCATCAAGAGATTATTGTTTTTAAGATGGAAGTTACTAGAGCATATTTTTACATTAACGGGTATAATCTGAATGAGAGGATAAAACTGAACCCATAGGAGAGCAGAACCGTACTTCCAGAATCCAAGGCTTTGTGTTGGCAAGATGGATGTGGGGTGGTTTAATCTTAAATAGGAGCAGGGATGATTCTATTGTGATCTAAGGGCAGGTGCGGTATATGGGCTCAACTGTAGATTAGTATTGGAAAAATGAAATAAGCCAGGTCATCAGTTTAGAGAAGATGAAGTATAAAGTGGTTGTCAGGAGAAAAGTTAAATTACTAGGGAAATGTAATAGGATTGGGCAGCATTCTTGGAATTTATGATCAGAAATTCAATGTGATATCTGCATGGTTCTGTTTCCTTCAGTGACACTGAGCAGCTTGGATGGTAGCACAAAGTAGATGGAGAGTTTGGTGTAGCTTTTGGGCTTTTGACAACAAAAAAATACAACAGTGTAGCAAGGGGCAAAGGAGTTAAGGGAATGATTAAAGTTAGAGCCCGGAATCTGAGCCAGACAAGGAGAGATGTGAGCATACGACAGGAGAGCAGGGAGTATAGTAGAAAGTGGTGGAGTCAATGATTCGGAACACTGAATGAGGTTAAAACTGTTTAGAGAGAGGAGACTGGAACAAGTGGGCTCTAAAAGTAGAAGGTAGGGCGCCTGTGTGGCTCAGTTGGTTAAGCGACTGCCTTCGACTCAGGTCAGGATCCTGGAGTCCCGGGATCGAGTCCCACATCGGGCTCCCTGCTCAGCAGGGAGTCTGCTTCTCCTCTGACTCTCTTCCCTCTCGTGCTCTCTATCTCTCATTCTCTCTCTCTCTCAAATAAATAAATAAAATCTTTAAAAAAATGAAAAAAAATAAAAGTAGAAGGTAGTAGTTAGCAGGTGGGGGTGTTTAAAATCAAGATTTTGGAAGTAATGTAGTTATTGGTGAAGACCAAGCTGATCAGTATTTCTCACACTTTTTGGAATGCATAATAAATAATACAATTTTCAAAACAACTTTGTATGCCTGTGCATATATGATGTGTCACTGAAGGAAACTTTCATAAAACAATGTTTACCTACTTAATGTAATAAGCTGGCATTTAAAAACCTATTCTATTACTTAAAAGAAAAAAACCTGGTTGTGGCTCATTAGATCAAATCAAAACTCAGTGATTTTTATGATCACTAATGGACCCAAACTTGCAGCTTGAAAACACAGCTCTAAAGACTATGGGAATGGGGAAAGGGTTGTTGGAAGTACGAAACTCAGACACCTGAGAGTCCACAGGGTCAGATGGATTATCTGTCTAGATGTGGAATCAGCCAAGGTTGACAGGAATAATGGCACAGTGGAAGACAGAGAAACAGATGCTAACTTCGTCCATGAATGAGTGACGTACCAAGGTGACAGGTGCTCAACGATATCAAGTAGGAGAAGGAGCGGTACAGTCTGGTGGTGATTTGTTTCTAAGAGGCCATGGGTTTGAAGGAACTAGTGAGGACTCACCAGCCCCAGGTCCTAGAATGTGGGGTGGGAAAGAATAAAAAGAGCCTCCGATGACCTCAGGGAAAGATGTAGACTTGGAATACAGCCTGATTTTACTGTGAGCCAAAAAAGTGAAGAGAAAGTTGAGAGAAGGGCTTGTGCATATAGGGAATGTTGTTGCTGTGCGATTGTTTTATTAAGTTTGGGTCGTCCACAGGGCCGAGGGAAAGTCTTTGGGAGGTCAGAGAAGGTGGTAGATGGGGAAATGACTGGGGGAGCATTGGACTAAGATTAATAACATGAATCTGATTAGTCATGATGGTAACATAAGGAAAGATGGGTGGTCTGTCCATACGAGCCTTCTTCACAGTTTGGTTTCTGAGTTTGTAGAGGTGAGACGGTGTTTCAGCTGAGGAAGAACAACCTCACTGGGAGCAAAGCAATTCCATGGACTTCCCTTCAATCTTGAGGTAGCTAATATAGTAATAGAAGGAGGGTTGGGGCTGTGAGGAGAGGCAGTTTCACTGAGCCCCTTAAACTTAACCATGCTCCTTCCTGCAACAGGACCTTTGCACATAGCTCACCCTGTGCCTGGAAACTAGCTAATCCTAGCTCATCCTCTCTTAGACCTCTGCACAAGCCTCGAATGCCCAGAAAAACCTTTTCCTGACTCCCTGACATCCCTGACCAGGCTCTTAAAGCACCTTGTGCTTCACCTTTAAATCTATTATGACTGCATCTGAGTTGCAATTTTTACCTGTCTGAGACCATTTTATCGAATTTGACTCCTTTACTAGACTGTTTCATACAAAAGGATATACCTGCTTTTGTTCACTACTATACCTCAAGCATGGTGCATGGCATATAGTAGGTGCTTAGCAATGATAAATGTAATGAATTAACAAAATCAGAGCTGGCAGGTATTAATATCCAAAAGAAAGGGTGCAAAGAGAGCCAAAGAGAAGCAATAAGAGATACTGTTGGATTTGCAAGGAGGACATCTTGTTGCAATTAGTGAGGCTCCTTTTAAAGGCCTATAGCTCAATCCTCATGGACATGAGCTAGCTAATCTTGAGGAGGCAACACTATGAACCTATTGAAAGCAAGGAACTATTTAAAGACTATATTATTTGCAACAGTAAGCACCAGAGGAGTGTAAGATGGAAATCTTGGGGGACAACAAAAATCTGGAGACACTTCGAAGACATCTCTTGCAAGAACCTAGTCCTGACTAAGGAAATACAGCTGTTACAGTTCTGTGTCTGAGGAAGCAGAGTGCACCCAGGAAAGAAGAGGTGCTTTGGGGGTAGAGTGGGGAGGGAGGATGAGAGAAAGGATAAAAAAAAATAGCATTGTAATATTCTGGAGCAGAGAAGCCCTTGACCATAGTTGAGGTAGACTCAGGTACTGGGGCATTTGGGGGTGTGTAGCCATGCCTCAGACAGTTATTTGGGAAAAGAAGAATTCGTCTCAGTTGGAGCAGATGACTTAACTAGCTGGGATGCGAGGCTCTCTTCCAACTGAGTAGGACTTGGAGTCTGGAGGTTGGAATGCCAAAGGTTTTATGAACTGTGTTCTTTCCATGTGCTACCAGGTGTCACCCAAAACAAATATCATAAGACAGCAATACAGAGTCAGGTCATCTTGGACAAAAGTCCTAACAAAGTTGAAGAATCACTTCTAGGGAAGAGTTCATTCTGTTTCCATTTTAATTTTGTGCCAGTCAGGAGCACCCTTACATTCCTTTCACACCCACCCGCTCTGTGCATTTATGGTGCATACTTGTGATTTGTCTTGTTAAAACCTGCTTGGAGAAGTGATTTTTTTTCCTTCCTGGATCATCATTCAATAGCAGAGGAGGACACCTCTGAGCAATCACCAAGTTCCATCTTTCTGTCACAAAGGAATTCAGTGACTCACCTCTTGCAACTGCATTAACTCCATCAGGCCAAGAGGCCACTGGCTAGGGTTTTGGACAAAGTAACTTATAAATGGTGCCCTGTGGCCAGAAAAGCTTAACACATGAAAGAGAGAAACCCAGATTCCATTTCTCCTCTTCAGAGTGTTGAAAACAATTAGGATTAATTATGTGTATTTGTGTAGAAGTGATGATATGAATTTCAGTGGCATATAGGAAAAGGAGATAAACCTATTTTTCAAGAGAAATAGTTCTGGTTTAGGTCCATTATAGCTACACAAATGTCATTATGAGGTATGAGAAGGAGATAACTAAATTATTCATATCATAATTTTATTTGTATTCTATTCGTTATTTTTCCTGTAAAATGTCCCTATTTGTTATTAAAACTAGCATGTTTTGTAAAAGAGATTTATGTTAATTACACAGAAGGATGCCTTAGTCAGAACAGCAAATTCTATAGTGAATTTCAGGGTTTTCTAATGTGTGATCTCTATGGTGTAGAATATTTCTTACTAATGGTTCATGCCATCTATATATCTAGTGATCTTTGAACCCCCTGTTCATTATTATGGTTATAGCTGTACCCAGATGGCAACATATTATTAAAATATGAGACACTGATTGAAGAAACTAGATATAATTATGCTTGTAAAGGGAAACAAACCTTCTAGGAGTTTTTAGAAGACAAAATAATACCTTTAAAATGTTATACTCAAAGTAAACACATTATGACATGACAAATGCCAGATTTTCAAACAAAAAGGTAGAGAGACTGAACACAGTATCAAAGCCCATCTTAAAAAATGTTGCTCACTTCAAACGGTACTTTTTTTTTTAATAGGAAGCTTCTGGAAATTTCCTTTCAATAAATTTGGAGAATTTTTTTTATTAATCAAGTGAATAAATATAAAATCATTTTTATTTCAGCAAACGCTCAATCCTACCAATGGGTAATGTCATGGCTAACTTTGTACTATTAACTTCTAGCCCAATAGATCTGTTTCTGTGTCATGACGTTGAGGAGCCTGAAAAAATAATGAAAACTAGTCCCTGTCACCAGCTGAACAGTTCCATTATCATATTAGTCCTAAAAGCTCAGGGGCGGAAATAGACTATCAACTGATCTTATATCAAGTTGCAGAAACATTGTGTCTCACAACAGAGACCCAGACTTGGAGGGCTATCCAAGCTAGATGTCTTGCAGACTCAAGAGTTGATCATTGGTCTATTGAACTCCTCTCTAGAAGGGTATATATTTATTATTGTTTAGGACCAAGTAGACAATTCATATTAGTATATTTTTAATGTAATAATAGCTTAACACTGCCAGGTGTTTAGGAAGTGTGTTTACTTTGGATATAACTATAAGGAATATAATTTTTGTACAGTAAACTTTTTTTCCTAAATACATTTTTTATCAAAAAAGTATTTATTTATGAAAATGTGTTTTGAGATTGCATGAACATTTAGATGTTTGTACTGGTAATTCCTTTAATACTAGTACTCCTTTTAGGGCTCAGTTCTGAAAACTTTCCTGAGAAAGGAAAAAACTGCTTATGTGAGGAAGCAAGAAAACTGGTAATTAATCAAGTATTGGGGAAAAGAGTAGCTATGGCTAAGGCAAGAAACAAAAAGGAGTGAGCAAACAAAAGTGAAACAAAATTCCAAAAAAAGACCACAGTGGTATGTGAGATAGAAAATAAAGAAGTGTAAACTACCTCAGAAGTGAAGGAAAAATCAGACACGGAAAAATAATGTATGTATCATACGAAGTTACCACCCTGACAACATGATTCCCATTAATCTCTACCCAAACACCTTTCTTCATTTCTCCCTGGTTGTTGGTAAGCAGACAGGGCTGAGCTATCTGCCATAAGCCCTAAGGTATCACAATGTCAGTTTTTGTAGCTGAGATGCTGGAAGTAAATCCCGGAAAAAATGGGAGGGGGTGCAAACATAAGTAAATTATAAGAAAACACATGCCACTTATCTTCTATTAAGTCAGGTTTCCCTTCATAAGAATATCTTATCCAAATGAGCAGAAAATAAGAAAAAAAAGAACCAGAAATTTAAAAATTACAGGGTTTATACACAAAGACAATCTAAGAGTTTGATACTGTGGAGTTTTATCGTAACAAAAATCTACAGCCTGAGCTGTATTAGAATATCCTATTTCCCTTGACATTGTGTACCTGGATTGCTAACCAGTAATTAACACATTTTCCTATTCATTGATGATTATCAGGTTATAGGTATGTAGGTTTTTATCTTAAATTACTATCAAATTGTAAAGACCAGAAAAGTAGCAGTGAAGTGATTTTCTGTAATGTGCCTGCTTTCACTTCTTTGAAGATTAGGTTAATTTTCTGTTGATGGGTTTTGGAGCCTATGTAAGTAGCTTCCGTTATTTGCCTGTGAGTAACTTACAGGATGGACATTGTTTCTCTTAGACAAATTTGACTTGTATTAAGAATTTTTAGTGTTAACTACATGAGGATGGAATAAATTTATTTCTTCTGCATCCTAAAACCCATTGTAATTAATTAATTGGGATTATATGCACCACCAAAAAAAAAAAAATTGTATCACATAAACCAAAAGGGAAAAACACCCTAACCTTCTAGTAACAAACACTATGGCATGCACAAAGGACAGATGCACTAAGTGGCAGAGGGAGGGACGGAAGTGGATAATTATTTGTAGCAATGCTTTTACTGTTGTTTGAATGAGACAGACTAACAGTGGCAGCAGTCATTTTGCTGAATCAAAGTCCATGTTAGTCGCATTATACACTGCCACAAAAGGTTGTTAAGGCTGGTATTAGCATATACCACTGAGGACATTGGAAGGACTCGATCTGTCACACTAAATCGCCTTCTTGCCCTCAACCATTGAAGTCTCCAGCTCCTCTGACATGTTCTTTCATTAATGGCCTGGCCTTGACAACTGATCCTAATTGCCTCTGAACCGCACTTCATGTATTATTGGTGTCTGCCTGCCCTGGTTCATGTCAACAAGCCACAGCATGCACAGGGTGCCCAGTGCCTTCGCCGAAGCCATGCTCACATTGTCGTGTTCCACTGAGGGGCTTGGGTCCCGCTGGGAGTAAAGGGGAAAGCTAAAGCTCTTCCTGTCTCTACTTAGTAATACTTTAATGTCGATTTGTGCTGTGTACTAATGAAGCTTATATAAGGACTCCCTAGAAACATTAAACCAATTATGCAATATTCCATTAAAGCACAGATATAAATGCTGACTGAAATTTTAGTTAACTAGTCAAATGTGTGTTTATTGTAAAATACTTTTTCAACTTTAGATAGTACAGATTACGTTCCTTTTTCCTTGATTCCGGGTAACAGTTTCAATTTGATGTACGATAATGGCCAAAAAAAGATCTATGATATTTTGTAGTTTCCAGTTAGAAAGGCACCTCAGACCAGAATTCCCCAAAAGCAAATTATTAGAGGTTTGAATAGGCTGTTTTACTCCTAACACTTACCCACAGATTTATATTTACTGCATTTCCTACAAGTAGTTAAAATAATCAATTTTAATGCATTACATCTATTTAAAAGTCTTTATTTTGTTCTGACATTTCAGAAGACACTCATAAAGGAGAAAACAGTTTAGATATGTTTTAATCTACTATTCTATAAGAAGAGCGATTTATTTACAACAAAATATTTTAAAATCTAAAACATAACATTAGAAATGCTCAAGATATTTACCTCTTTTTTTTTCTTTTCAGAAGTGTCTCTGAGATTTAAAATTTACCTCATTCCTGTGACAATTTTTTACAAGCACATCTCCGAACAATAATACAAGAGTCTTTCAATCTTTTCATCCTTTTTTATTTATTGAAGGCAGTTTTCTGGTGAGCCTTTTAAGCATGCAAGTTCTACCCGTGATCATAAAAAATAAATCATAGTAGCTCTTTGGTGCTAGGTATCATTTAGCCTAATCTAGACAGTGACATTTGGGCCACTAACAGCATAATCATGGTTATTGCTACAAATTGCTCCATGTTTGAGTTTTAATGTTATAAGTAAATTATGCCACCGGATAAAATATATGTTTCTTTGGGAATTAAACATGTTTATTTCAGCAATGTGGCCATGGACTAGCACGTAGACTTTGGGCTTCTTTCATGTAGTAATACTGCCACCTTCTGAAGCACAGAGGGATTATCCTCAAGGTTTGCTCTCTCGTAAGACTTCTCAGGAGGCCATTTGCAGTGATCCAGTAGCAAAAAACTTCCAGCCAAACACATTCAAGTCTGGCTGGCTGTTATGATATAAAAGATCAACTTGATCTCCACTCTTCATTTCAAATAGCAAAAAATGAAAATGGATATCCAACAGTCAGTAGAAGTACAGTTTCCTCTTTTCATTTTACTACCGAATGCCTTTTTATTTTTTGGACTTGAGAACCATCTTGATCGGTGATGTGTAATTCCCTGTCAGCCAGCTCAGCCGATGTGCAGTTAATTCTGGTATGGAAGTTACAAGAGCAGTTGCCTGGCAGAAGTGGGGCAGTGGTGGCCACAGCTGGGATTGTGAGAAGGGGATGGCAAATGTTGTTTTCCTATCATTCAATCAGACAGGATGCCCCTCAGCAGAACAGCGAGCCCTCCTGATTCTTCAGAATTAGTGAGATTAGCATGAAGCCCATAATGCAGGATGATGGAATTTGTCATAATTTGCATTGTCCTGGAAAAATGTGGGTTGATAGAGCGACGCATCTTGGAGCATGTCATGTCCCACGGGCAGGTCACAGGGGAAGCTTGGCATAAATAATTTTGTGATATGTGCATCAGTTGCAAATGCTTCATAAACGATTTGTCAAAATAAAATAAAATAAAATGGAAGAGGTTAGGAAAGTAGAGAAAGCAGGGTCATTGCACAAGCATCTCAAAGAATTGGATATGCCATCCTCCAGTATCACATTTTCAGTGAGTAAATGAAAATACATAGAATGAATGACTTCATTCTCCTTTTGGTTTTAAATTCCCAAAGCCTTATTGGTAAGTCTTTCCTTTTATCATGGTCTAAAAGTCAAATCTTGGAAAATACATGTGTGTTTCTGCAAAGTTTGTTTATGGAAGCCCCTTACAGCAATGATCAAATGCAGCCACATTAGGATAGATTTTCTGAGAGATTGCTTCTGACCTTGATAATGTTCCCAAACTGCAGATAGGAAAGGATAATCAGCATGTAGTTGACAAAACAAACATGACAGTGTTACTTATCTGCAGCAGCATTTCTGGAAATGGGCATGTAGAATTCAGACAGGCAAGGAGAGCATGCTTATTTAGCATAGCATTGCAAGAATGAAAGGTCCGACGTCAGGAATCGTCCATGGTTTATTTATGGAGCACCTGACAGTCATGCCGCTGTCTTTGATATTTAGGAATCTCTTCTCCCCCAGAACACTACAACTAGTGTTTGCAGGTTATGTTATTTATCATTTCAATATCTGCTTCTACTTCACAAAGACATTTTGCAATGTCTCCTTTATTTGTCTTTCTTTATACATTTCAAACAAAAGATTAATGCTGGCAGTTCAGTAACATTGATCTTTTATGACAGTTGAACATTTGTGGGTTGAGGGTCTAATAAGAAAAAAATTAAGGAATTTAAGGAAAATGAAAAAAAATCACTTGTGAGGATCAGGCTTATAAGAATGTTTCTTCTTCCTACACCGTTAGATAAGAAGAATACTCATTTTCTCAGATGGTTATAATTGTAGAATTGGGTTTTATGAAAACTAAAATTACCTTAGGGCACAGCTCAACATGAATAAATCTTTCAACACCCAGTAGCTGGAAACATGATACACATGAAACTAATAATGCCCTACAATTACAAGAAGATCAAGAAGAACTGTGTGAGGTTTTTAAAAAAGTCTTATTTATTGAGTTCTATAACATGAAAGTGACTCCAAATAATTGTTAGTTCGGAGCATTTTAAATCATTTGTTGTTTGTAAAATAATAGCCCTCTATATAAACCTCATATGTTTTATAGCTTGTCCTCCTGTCTGTATTCTTCAGAACTGATTGCTCTCAAACAAACTGTTTTACTAATCAGAGATAATAACTGCTTTATGGTGCCAATTGTCAAAAACTAGGTTTTTTATGAACATTATTCCCCTAATGTATCATCTCTTGACTCATAAAAAGATTGTTTTAATGAACCCTGTTTGCTGGGTTGTAACACTTCAGCCAAATTTCAGCACCGTGGCTATTAGGTGGATATCCTGTACAGTATTCATTGCATGAAGGGTTGGGGATTACAGACTACATTTTTATTGTCTATGCCACATTTTAACTATTTTTTCCATTGTCTTATTTTTGATGGATGCTACTGTGGAAAAAAAAAAAAAAAGGCACCTGTTGCTTCTGTGAAATTTCTTTCCTTGCAGGAAATGTGCCTGCGGTGCCAGAGAGTTTGTCTTGGTGAGACTCTTTTTAGCATTTGCCCCTAAATGGCAAAGCCACAGTACTCACAGATGATATTCAGAGGAGAAACCAACCCACGACCCTTTGTTGGTTTTCCTTGTAGAAAATGATGAATGATGAAAGCTTTTTCAAATAAGTATACATCTCACCACCCATCTCCCAAATATTTTAATGAAATGAGAGTTTAAATTGTATTTTTCACACAAAGTTTTCTAAATGAAATAAAAAGAGTAATTTTTGCAGCGTCTTTAAACTTTATCATTCTCTTACTCTATCTAGTGTCCACTGATCTAGCAATGCTAGCTTAACTCTTGATGGCTTATGAACTGTTTATTCAGTCATTTGTTCACTCAGTCAGTATATGCTCCTACTGTTTATGGTGCCTCCTCTGTGTCCTATGAGGTCTACCATGTGAAAGTTTATTTCCCAGAGGAATAGAAAGTGAAGTGAGCAGAGAAGGCCCAATCAGCGAATTTAATCAAGAGGTATTTACTGGGCAAAGCACATCATCCAGAGTTAATGGCATTGCCACTCTGTGAATGAGCCTCAGAAAATGAAGAGGTAGCTAAAGGAATTAGCTTATTAACGTGCTATCATCACATCTGGACTGGATTCAGTTCTTGGTGCTTGCCTGGAAAACTCACTACATTATCAAAGTACCTGGTAATCTTCATGTTAACGGAAGGATATCTAATCTGTGGTTCTTTGTCCAACTAGTTTGTGATGCAACCCAAATCACCAGTTTATTTGAGAATAAAATGATATTTTTTGCCCGGTACTGGTGACTTGAGGAAGGAAACTATACTTGTTTTCCTTTCTGCTTTCACTAACCTGTGTTCTTTAATAAACTTAATGTCTTAAAGATTATTAATGGTGTTTGGGGTGTGTTTTTTTCTTTTTTTTTTTCTTTTGCCCAAACTTCAATAGCTGTCTCTACTAACTCTGTCATTTTAGAGTTATTCCTCAGGATTCTCTATGGTGGGCAAATAGTCTCAAGAAAGAAAATCAAAGAAAATGTTGATTGAGTCAGCCAAGATTGTCATGGAGCCAGTATGCCTTAAGACAGAATGTACTATAGGGGTGCCTGGGTGGCTCAGTTGGTTAAGCACAGACTCTTGGTTTCAGTTCGGTCATTCAGGATTTCAGGGTTGTGAGATCAAGCCCTGAGATGGGCTCTGTGCTCAGCACAGAGTCTGTTTAAGACTCTCTCTCCCTCTGCCCCACCCCTCCTTTCTCAAAGTAAATGAATAAATCTTTTTTTTTTTAATTAAGAAAAAAGAAAGAATGTACCATAGAGATATTTTTTGTAGATATTTCAGGGTAGACAGGTAACTTCCCTGAGTAAATGAGAGTGTTAGCTAAACCACCATGCACATAATTTAATGCTAAATATTTATTTCTAAATATAAAGGAAACAGATTAAGAAATATTTTAATTTTAATTTTAATTTAAAAGTTATTATTTTAAAGAAAAATATTCAGTTACTAATAAGTTCTTTGAAAAGTTGTTGGTAATGGAAAATAACTAAAAAGAAATCAAGGCAAAGAATAGAATATACTTCTTTCAAATACAGTTTTCTTTTCCCCCACCAGGGCAGATGTCTCTAAAACATCTCAATGTACATAAATTTTGGAAGTTCACTCGTGAATTTTCCTTTTATATCTAGTCATAGGTTTGCTTCTTTTAATGCAAAAATCATTGTCCTTGTTTCTGGTTCAAACTTGCCATATAAGCCCTGAAGCCCCTTTACCAGGAGTGTGGGGGAAAGAAGGTGTCCTTCCCTCATCCATTCTTTTCTAACCACTCTATTCCCTCCCCCAAAAAAAGATTAGGGGTCCATTGGCTATTATAAAATAATTTATATACTAAATGTAAAATTTATATTATAAAACAGTTCTATAGTGATAAAATAAATAAATAAAACAATGAGTTCTCTCATTTTTCCCTCTTTATTAATTTTAAACCACCATTTTTTTGCCCAGAAAATTTTTGCAGTCTAGTAGTCTGTGATATAGACAAGGCTCCTTGGAGAATTTCAGGACAAGAATTTAGCCAAATGATAGTCATTTTAACTTAGCCAAAAAAAAAAAAAAGCATCACTTCATTTCCTTCACACACATGATAATTTTATTCCTCACAGATGATTCAGAGGAATTTTTCTTGTATATATTATATAGGAAATATATTAGTTGTAAATATGAGATAGGATCATACTGTGCACTTATTAGAGTGGGATGTCATCAAACTTTCAAAGTTTCTGAAAGTGTGTGGCAGTTAATGAATGAGAATAGATAATGAAAGAGAAAAGTCCACTAGACTGTGGAAGACGATCAGATCACACTTGAAATGGAAAGCTTTCCTGTTGACAGAACAGAACTTTGTCCAGAAAAGAAATGGAGTTTCCATGTCGTTTTGGCTCCTTGGAACTGGATTAAAACTAATGGATTCTAAAATTTATACTTGATGAAAGAATAAAACATCTGAAATTACCACAACAAAGAGATAGAGAGCCAAAAGAATCACTAATGTAACTCTTAGAGAACCAGTTCTCCCCACTATCAATTTATATTGCTGTGGCATATATCTCATATATGGGATATCTTATCTGCTTTCCAGGGCATTTGGAAGTTGTCTAAAACCACGTGTGCACTATCTGAATAAAGGTAAACAGTCTTTCTTGCTAGAAATGGTGGCCATTATTTTTACTTTAGGTTAAAAGCTGTTTTGGTGTTGATGATGGGATTCTATAGGATCTTTCCTGGAGTTAGAGGGGATGGAAGGACCATATAAGTAATGAGTCATTAGGAGCACCAAGACAAGTGGGGAGAGCTGGTAACAGGAAGACATAAAGCTTACTTCTGGGGCGCCTGGGTAGCTCAGCTGGTTAAGCATCTGACTCTTGGTTTCGGCTCAGCTCATGATCTCATGGGTCATGAGATTGAGCCCCATGTCAGGCTCTGTGCTCAGCTGGGAGTCTGCTTGAAGTTTCTCTTCCTCTGCCCTGCCCCCTCAATATCTCTCTCTCTCTCTCTCTCTCTTTCTAAAATAAATAAATAAATCTTAATTAAAAAAAAAAAAAGGCTTGCTTCTGGGCAGGAAGGGGACCTAATGGGATAGAGTCGAGGTCCAGGAAAAGATGGCATTCCCTTCCAGGGTCATATGATTACTATGCAACAACACCCAAAATGTAAAGGAGAACAATTGATGAAGAAGCCGGGCTCCACAGAATAGTGAGACCATTCTTAAATATAAGTGAGTTCAGACCTAATAAAAAAACTGTCACGGGCCAGCGACAAAGCCATAGATACTGTATGTTCCTCATGCTAAACTGTGCATTCCTTATTTAATCCTCACAGTCATCCTTTTAGATGAATATTATTATCCCCATTTTCAAGTATGGAAACTGAGCTTCAGAGAGGTTATGTAACTTGTCTAGAAGCACACAGCTAGTACCTGGTAGAACAGGATATGAACCTTAATTCTACCTGACTTGAAACTATGTTCTTTTCATACATTATTTTTCAAGTTTGGGAAAGAAGGAACCCAGTAAAAAAGTAAAGACTAAGCTCCTTTAAAAACCTATGTGCAGAAACTGAATCATGCCTTAGGAGTAAGAAAAGCAAGTAAAGACCTGGAATATTAGTTTTTTTATGAGGAGAAAACAGAAGACTCAAGGATTGTCCTAGAGAAGCAAGGACTAATAAGATGAGTTGAATATTATTATACTCTTGAATATTGTTATGTTGTCCAAATCATGAAGCATCTTCATGAGAATATTATTACCTGAAGACAGTATACAAGGGAATGAATTTAAGTGAAAACAAGCAAACTAGCACATGATGAAAAACCGATTTGTTGCATGTGAGAATATCTTGACCAGAGGGTATTGAAAGGCTGACATAGGCTACCTGAGAGATCTACAAAAGATGTCTCTGTGGCACATTTTTCCTTAAGCTGTATTGGCTCTATGTGATTCTCTGCTTAGAATGTTTGCCTGACACCTACAAAATAATCAATAAATGTTTTAGGAATGAACAAATGACTGAATGAATGAGTACTTTTAACCAGCCTGGGAATTCATGAATGCCTCCCTAAAAGAGATGACACCTGAACAGTGGGCCAATTTTTTGGAAAGAAGAATGGATATGGAGAGGTCATGACTTTGTTAAAAGCCATAGAAAAGAAAATGAGTTCCCTGCCTTCCAGCAGCCTGCTCAGGTCAAAAGGCATGTCTCCTCTTGGTCGTTTTAAGGGACACTGAAAAATGTATTATTGGCACATGCTTTCTCAATTAAAAACAACTATTTGGGGTCAAAATATGTCTCGGTGCATATTTAAATGGCAACATTTAAATAATAGTTTTCAGGCAATGTCCTTCTTGGGTCTTTGGTTTATGAGCTATTTGGGGAAATATACTTAATAATTTTGTTATAGAATGGGTTGATTAAAGTTTTAAAAGGAGGTAGTGATGAAATTCACCCTTGAGATCTCCTATAAACAAGAGTTTGCTTGAGGCAGCAAGACTTTAGATACCTTTTTGATTTTTACAGGACAGTTCACTCAGAATTGTAAAGGAAGTGGTGCTAAAGGACAGATAGGCAATTATCTCTATTTTAATATTACCTTTGAAGAAGCTTTTGTCAGTAGAAGGCACAGAATCATCTAACAAAGACCTAGAAGAGCCAACAAATTTGCTGTAATATCTGAGAGAATTTGAACTATTAAAAACCGATCCAATGCAATGATAATTATGAATAACATTGAGGGAATTCATAGGATTTGCATCCTCACTGAACATAATAAAAAAGAGAAAAATAATTTTTTACCTTACCCATTTAACAATGCTTTAGATTTATTAAATCATCCAGAAATTTAAATTTAAAATTTGTACCTTTAATAGGTTTAAGATACATTGGCAAACAGTTCTCTGTAGCTATGAAAATCTAATACGGAATAGTCCAAGTTTCACATGTGCATTATTACTCCTGAGCCTGATGTGTGCTCTTGTGACACGCAGTCACACACAACTAACTCTATGCGATAGTCTCAGTGATCATAGCATTCTCTCTCTCCACGTTTTCAAAATCTCCACCATTTTCAAGTTCCAGCTTACATCCCATCTCTTCCATGAAACTTTCATCCCAGCCATGAGCTACAAGTGACTTCTCTCTATACTAACATCCAGTATCATTTATTGGTAAGAATCTTTGATTACCAATTACAGACATCTACTTTAGGATGATGACGTTGCACTACCTTAGAACCTCAAGGTAGGCATTGTCTAGCCCTCAGGAAGTTACTACAGTTAGAACCAAAAACTAAAATCAGAACAATGATGATTTATGTAAAGGTTTATGTCATGTTTATGTTGCCCGCTCAGGCCACCATAACAAAATACCAGAGACAGTGTGTCTTAAACAACAGAAATTCATTTCTCTCAGTTCTGGAGGCTGGGAAGTCAAGATCTTGGTGTCAGCCGGTTTGGTTTCTGGTGAGGTCTCCCTTCCTACATTGCAGACAGCTGCCTTCTCCCTGTGTCCTCACATGCCCTTTCCTCAGTGCATGTACTTGAAGGGAGAGAGCAATCTCTTTCTCTCTCTCTCTCTCTCTCTTTCTTCTTCTTCTTCTTCTTCTTCTTCTTCTTCTTCTTCTTCTTCTTCTTCTTCTTCTTCCTTTTTATAAGGCCATCAATCCTATCAGACAAGGACTCCACCCATATGGTCTCACTTAACCTTAATTACCTGCTAAAAGCCTTAATTCCAAACACAGTCCAGTGGGGGTTGAGGCTTCAACATATGAATTTGGGGAGAATACAAGTCAGTCTATAGTGTCATACTTCCTAGATACCAGGCCTTAGAATAAGCACTTTTACATAGATTAAGTCATTTAATGCACACAAAAACAAACTGAGGGTTCTAGAGGGGAGGGGGGTGGGAGGATGGGTTAGCCCGGTGATGGGTATTAAAGAGGGCACGTACTGCATAGAGTACTGGGTGTTATACGCAAACAATGAATCATGGATCACTACATCAAAAACTAATGATGTAATGTATGGTGATTAACATAACATAATAATAATAAAAAAAAAGTAAGTACAATTTTATCACCATTTCATAGATGAGGAAAAGAAAGCAGAAAAATGTTAAGTAACGTGCCCAAGGTGACATAGCTTCTAAATGATGCCAAGTTTAAACACAGTTTTCTGGCTATGGAATCCATGACCTTGAACACTGAGCTAAATTGCCCTTCCAGAAGCCAGCAGGACTCCCTCCATCATCCCTGCTTCTGTCTCAGTGTTTGCTCTATCGTGCAACATAGCTTTCTCTGCTTCTTCAGTCCACATAGAGGAATATGGCCAGCCTTCAGCTCCAGAGTTTCCATGCTACAATTCTTCCAGTTCCCACATCCATATACCCAAGCGAGAGAATTCTCCGACGAATGTGGATCAGCTTTGCCCGGCGTAGTACTTAACAGTATTGATTAAAGGAGTGGAAAAATAGTCACTACCTATTACTCTCATTGCTTATGATCCATGTATTACTGTGAGTGGCCGAAACGAATGAATCATACACTTTTTGCGTTCACTCATCTTGTTTTACTGTTGTTCTCTCCTGAAACGGCACCTTGATCCAGATGCTTTTCTGTGAAGCAAGTTTAATTGTTGAGAGTGTTTTTGTTAAATGTTTCTTTTATCTTCTTGCCTAAGGAAATACTTGCAAAGGATATGTTTTCTTCCTGCTTTACTTCACATTACGAAAAGAAAGGTATCCAACTGGAAAAAGAGAAACCAGGAAGGATGAGTAATTCTCATTTATTTGTTTGTTTGTTTAACTCAATGGACCCCCATTTGAATCCCTGTTCCTAAGCGAACTGTCTGCAGTTTTGGCAGCACAGCAGCTTTGTGGGAATAGGGTTAGTTTCACAATGTGAAGAAGTTTGGCTGCACTAAACCTAAGGTTTGGCTGCACTAAACATAAGGCTTCTGTTTGGGGGGCACCTGGGTGGCTCAGTTGGTTAAACGTCTGCCTTTGGCTCAGGTCATGATCTTGGTGTCCTGGGATCGAGCCCCAAGTTGGGCTCCCTGCTTGGCAAAGAGTCTGCTTGTCCCTCTCTCTCTGCCCCTTCCCCCCTGCTCTTGCCCTGTCTCTGTCTCTCTCTCAAATAAATAATATCTTTAAGAAAAAGAAAAGAAGAAACCTTATGTTTGGCTGCCAGTGGTTTCATAGGCATGTTCATACCCTACCTTAACATAACCTCCTCTCCATCTGATTAGACCAAAAACTAAAGAGCAATGTATTTATAGGTAGATAATCTTGGCTTCAAATCCCACTTCTGCCATTTTCCAAGTGATGTGACCTTTGGCAAGTTACTAGCTTCCCTGAGTCTGTTTACTCAGATATAAAATGGAAATGATCTTTATGTCATAAAACTGCTATGAAAATTAAGTGAAAATGTATCTAGGTGTCTTGTGTGTGTTGGCTCAACAATATTGTCTTTGTTTCCCAGTCTCTTTATTAGAAAATATGACCATAATAAAAATATGTGGTGGGCTGGATCCTTCTAGGCAGTTGCCATTCCCTGAATATGCAAGAGCAGCTTTGAACATTTAGTACTTCAGGATATCAAAAGGTATTGGAGAAATATCTTAGATTTTTCCTAGATGGCCTTAAAAAAATAAAATACAAAATTTCCACTATTGTAGACCGAATGCATTAATTAAGTCCAAAACCTTATATAGAAATAACTATTAAAACATAGTTGTAACTGTATTATCAGGACACTAGGACTTGAGGTAAGATTTGGGAAGGCTGGAAAAAATTGTAACACTTAGCCCGGCATACTTCTGTCTGATATTTGGGAAGCAAAGCCCTGATGTTTCTGTTCATCTTTGAAATGTTCTTACCTTTAACTTACTATACAAATAACAAAATAGCTAACAAAATTAGCAGAACTGGATGCATTCTATTCACAATATCATTTCTTTGAAAATGACTTCCCACTGCAACATTGCAGACTGAGGATTATAGCAAGTGCATTTCCGTTGTTTCTTTTTATTTCATATTTCTTATTTTCCTTGTTGGTGCCAATGAATATTGTTCTTTTGGTTGCTAACAGACAGCAGTTCCAGTGCTATGGATTGCATATTGTCTTCTAGTCAACATTCTAAAGAGTTTAGAAGCTTAGCCTTAATAATGTAAAAAGCAAAAATACAGAAAATGAGGTCCTGAAATTTACTGAGATAAGTTTATTCTTACTGACTAAGAAGTTTAAACATCTCACTGTGTTCAAAGATTTCAGGAATTGCATAAGTTCTCCCTATTTCTATAGTTTTAGGCAGACCCTATAATCAGATTTTTTATCTTAGGAAGAATCCATACCTAATAATTGGGAGAGTTCGTAAGACAGCAGTGGGGCAGGGGGGAGAAGACTATATAGTTTGTAAAGAATTAAAATCATTTAACTTAGAAAACAATGGCTTCAAAAACAATTCATCGTCTTCAAACATATGAAAGGAATTTATACAGATGGCCTTCATAAGGTGCTCTCTACTTTCACAGTTAACTCAAAATGAGTCTGAACAGCAGCAAAGAAATTGGGGGTTAAAATTAAGGAGTTACTTTAAATGCCCCATCAGTATAATTATTTGCTCAGAGGTTTATATATCAAAAAGGTAGTTATTTGTGTTGATCACATACATCTTGACATTTTTTTTCTTTCTTTTTTCAAACATTTTATTTACTTATTTACCAGAAAGGGAGAGAGAGAGAGAGAGGGAGAGAGAGAGAGACCACGAGAGCACAAGTGATGGGGTGGCAGCAGGCAGAGGGAGAAGCAGGCTCCTGACTGAGCGGGGAGCCCGATGTAGAACTCAGTCCAAAGACTGTGAGATCATGACCTGAGCTGAAGACAGACGCTTAACTGACTGAGCCACCCAAGTGTCCCTTGACATTTTTTTAAGGACTTTTATTTTTAAGTAATCTCTACACCCAGTGTGGGGCTTGAACTCACAACCCCGGGATCAAGAGTCACACACTCCCCTGACCGAGCCAGCCAGGTGCCCCATCTTGACATTGTTTTACATGTAACCTATTTAGTTTTTCTTATTTAATCATCTCTTTTACCTAGTGGCCTTCCCCAGCTCTCCTCCTACCTTACCAGCCTCGCTTTTTCTATATTTTCCTCCTCATGTGCCCTAGCCAAGGTTACTTCCACAAATCCCAATTCCTAGCCCTTTGTTCTTTTTTAGACCATTTATTCATTTTTTTATGCCTTCTCTTAATTAGCCTATCTGTCCTTGTGGTTCTATAACATGACTTCACCTATGACCTCCTGCCTTCTAATCTTATGTTTCAGAAAAGTATGTGGTATTAGAAGATGTCCTGTAGTCACTTTATCTTCACTAAGTTTTTTCTACGTCCCCCTTTAAAAAAAGAAAAGAAAAGAAAAATGAAGAAAAAAAAATGACTCTCCATCCCGCTCTTTCTCGTTAGTGCTATAAAATCACTAATCTTCCAGGCTTCCAAAATAGGAGCCCTCAAGTCACCTTTGAATATTTCATCACCACTTCTGCATTGAATTTATCACCAAGTCCTGTCATTGTTTCCTTCATTATGCCTCTCAGATCTATCTTTCATCATCTTTCCTATGACTGCCATCCTGCCGCCTTACATCTAGACAACTGGAATTGTCGTCCATCTAGTCTACCTATCTCCATCTCCTTCCTTCCTCATTCTTCCTGCAGACAGGGCCACAACACTGTTTTATTATTGCTACTTAACTGTTCAAAATCCTTTGGGTTTCTTTAGTATGCTATGTCAAGTTCAAATTATTTTCCCTGCTTTCCATTAGACTATACCAGTAGTGTGAGGATCCCATTAGAGCCTAGGGCTAAGGGACCCAGGAGTTCCCATATCCTGTCCTGCCATGCAGCCCTTGTTCTAATAAGGTTCTCAAGGGAAATAAATACACAAAGAGCAATGGCAAATGAGAATATGAATTATACGTAATATCAGCAGAGTGTCTGAAACCTTCAGATTATTCTAGAAAACTGATGAGCAATTGGAGGTTTAGGCCTAAACACAACCCCCTCATCCTGCAAAGGCCAGATCATGCCATAAACAAATCACCAAGCCTGAGATAATAAGAACTCCTGGGAAGCTAAGTGCTGGTAGGACTGGGGAAAACAGAGACAGACTGAGAGGTAGGCAATAAGTAGGTAAGAATAGTACCTGCCTTGAGAAGGGCTTATCCCTCAGCCTGTTGGGTGAGAAGTAACAGCAGCAGCAGAGCAAGAGCCAGTGGACCCAAAAAGAAGGCCATAGTCCTTTTATCGATCTAGTTTCCAGAGCAGAAGAAAAGCAAGAAAGAACATCCACCCTTGTGTGTGACTTTTTGGCCCCCACAGTAAAAGCATCCCAGTCCGGGTCAAGGCTCCTCTCTGCCCATTCACCACAGCTTAAAAGGCTCTTGGGAAGCGAGCAGGGGTCCTGGCAGCCTTATTTTTCACTCCTCTCAGTTTTGTTTTATTTCGTTTTTCACTACACTTTATACTGTCCATGCATATTTCCACTTCCATAGGTGTAGCATTTCCTTCGTCTCAACTTTCATTTATTCAAATCCTCACATTCTTTCAAGACCAGTTGATGACTGATCTCTTCATTGAAATCATCTTTTATTGCTCCCTACAGTGATTATAACTTCCTCTGAATATCTCTGGTTTTTATAATGATTTCTACCCAGTTTGGCACTTAACTGTTCTCTAATCATTGTGTCTATCTTAGTAAACTCCTTGAGTGCATGAACAGTGTCTTTCTTGTCTTTCAGGCAAAGCTCCTACTATATTACCTATTCCATTGTAGAAACATAGAGCCAGGAAGGGCAATGGAGAACAATTATAAAGGATTATCAGCTGATTCAATATTATCTTTTTGATTTTTAAGTCATGTTTATATGGTACTGTTAAATACAATTATAATGAAAGTAAGTAGCCTGGTCTACCTGCTTTAGATATTTGATACCAACAAGGAATAATATTCAAAATATGTAGCAGTTGTTATTGAACAAGTGCTAACTGATTAGAATGGATTCTGACTGGCACAGTGCCAAATTTATATTAATTGATTGAAAGTGTGAACTCCAACTAGTTCAGAACTAAAATAAACTAAAAGTTTAATTCCTGCTTTGCCAGAGATTAACAGCTGGTGTGTAGCCATACCTTATATATCTTAACTGATTTTTTATTAGATCTATCTATAAAACCAATAAAAGCCAGTGAAGCTATTTTAATATTTAATCTGATGATGCTTCCTTCTCCCCCAGCTGTCCCGTGTATATGAACTATACTGTAATTGCCTATTCCATACACTATTTCAAACTTCTGCAGACCTATAAGCATCATATTTGGAATGTCATGGTCCACAGTATATAATAAGCATCTCCATTGGCTACACCCATAACTATGCAGTTGGTGCAAGAGCAAGCCCCACCAAATAGCAGCCCATGCCTTTCATGATAAAGTCCTTTTAAGCTACTTCAGATGGAGAAATTACTTTGGGCCTAGATGTTTTTGTACTACACATACTTTTACAAAAGTATATTCTTTACATGTGTCCTGAAGTACTTGTATTCGGAGGCAGCCGTTGAAACCTATAAACACAATTGTTTGACTGTAGAAGTTGCCATCTGTACTCTTCAACATTAACAAGGCAGGTGAGGTAAAATGCTACGTGGAGTCAGTCACACCTCATTGTTACTTCAAAATACCGTTATTTCAAAATACTGATAATGCCACAACTATCGTGTGACAGCAGTATGAAAGAGGGACTGTGTTCTTGTTGTTTTTATTTGTCAATTTACCTTTTTTTGAGGTGGGGGGAGGCATTTGTTTTCTGAATTGGTTCCATAT
This sequence comes from Callorhinus ursinus, assembly GCF_003265705.2. NCBI lineage: Eukaryota > Metazoa > Chordata > Mammalia > Carnivora > Otariidae > Callorhinus > Callorhinus ursinus. Next base: position 2,714,915 of record NW_027397087.1, on the reverse strand, counting down.
TTTACCTGTCAAGTGGTGAAAATTAGTATTTCTAAACTGAACTCTAACAGATTATGGGGATGTGGGTGTGTGCCTCTAAAGACAATAGATTAGCCTCAATCCAAAAGTAAAAGCTATGTCTTTTAAAAAAAAAAAAAAAAAACAACCAGAGCAATGTCTTGCTGGGTGCTAACACCTTCAGAAGCTATTATCACAGTATAGCAGAGAAGGACTATCTTGCAGATGGAGAGAGTAATGTTCAGATTCCCACCAGACCTTGTCCTTCTATGCCTTTTCCCCTCGCGCAAAGGAATCTGTCAGATCTTATTCCTTTCTTTGAAGAAATGCCTAAAGAATGTCACTTCAGTCTGGCTCCACTTAGGCATCATGTGGAAGACTGTGGATGCCTTCAAGAAATAGAGACACATTCTGAAAAATGGAATTTAATTTAAGGATTATCAAAAGGAAGTTTCTTGGCTTTCTATGACTAAGTAGAAAGTTTACTCTTTTTTTCATTATAATGGCTTCTTACATTTGTATTGTGCTTTCTTTCCTTTTCAAAGCACTCTAGGATTAAATATCTTTTTGATTTTCATCAGATTCTACATTTAATTTATTTTACTGTGTTTACAGTCAAAAACAGTACTGCTATTTTGTGTTTGCTGACCACTAGAACCTGGAGCTTATATTTGGTTATTTTTCTAGTAGACATGATGGTTTTGTTTTCACTGTGTGGACTACGGACAGCATGGCCCAGTCTGGAAGGGCATAACTATTTCTCTCAATAATAATTACAAACATTGGAGTATAATATACTTCCATTCAATCATTTCTGAATGCCCAGGAGTATTCTCCAAATCCTGCTTTTCATGTTACATTCTTAATCAGCCAATAAAGGCCAAATATCTCATCAAGGAGGTCTTCCCTGACCCCCAACAGAGTTAGATATTTTGCCTTTCTGCTCCCCGGAAACCTTCCGTATTGACTTTGTATCGGGGATTCCATGACAGTCTTGACTATGTCCTCTTTATCTCTGTGTGCTCAGCACCTAGCTTGGCCAGTATTTGTTGAATGAATGCATGAACAAATGAATATGCATGTCATGCTTTGTTTTATTAAACTGATACCTCATTTAAAGGCCATTCCACATGACCACTGCTCAGTTGCCATCCACTGAGTCTGAGGGTAGGTTCAGCAACATGATTGGGAAATGCAGGAGCTACTTTAAGAAATGCAGGCATTTCTTTATTCACTACAATTAAAATTAAAAACAGTAAGCCCTTTTGTTTTTCAAACAACATTTATAGACCAGTAGTTCCAGAAGAGAGATCTAAGAATCAAAGAGACTCCATTATGGTTTATGCATGGCCACAGGATAATATGGAAGAGATATTAAAGTGCTGGATCAGGTGAGAATAGAAACTTTAAATGTCATTTTGAGCAAAGTTTTGAAAATATTGAAGGTGAAGATTGGCATTGCCAAAGTGGAAAAAAGAAAAATTCAGGTGAAATGAATGTCAAACAGGATCTAATTTCTATTGAGCAGTTAGTACTGAAGAAAACAAACAAAACTTTATTCTTTATTTTCATAAAGCATTTGAAAATCACACTGCATAAATTCTTGAAACAGATTTGGCCTTGCTCTCAAAGAGAAAAGAGAACCTGTGACATTTAAGAGATACCTGTTTTAATATTTGTATCATTCCTTTTATCCTGAATTTTATTTTTTTATTTTTTTACATTTTTTTATTTTATTATGTTAATCACCATACATTACATCATTAGTTTTTGCTTGATTTTAAAATGAGACTTGATTTATATAAGTGAAAAGTCAACATGGACTAGGAAAAAAGGTCATTAAAAAATAGACTGTTATGTTCCATTTAAAATATTTTCTTGGTAATATCCTCTTATGAATTTAGCGATAATATGGAGGGATCTTTCTAGAGCTAATTTGTACCTGTAATACCATATTACCATAGTCTCACTGAGGGCTTGAGAAGATTAATGAGTTATTTGTCTTAGATCTCTGGATGAAATGCAATATATATAGATAAAGTATTATTATTAGTTGGTGTGATAAAATAGTGAACAAAATATCTTCCTTACTTATCAAAAGTAATGATTTCAAATCCATTGAGATGTCTTTTTTCATTAGAAAGTTTTTAGGTCTTTTTCTCTTATAATGTCAAGCAGAGGTCTTCCTTTTGGCCCTTAATTATCCATATCGAGCTCAAATCCCCCAAGACTCAAATATTTTATTTTTTTTTAAAGATTTTGTTTATTTACTTGAGAGAGACAACATGCACATGCACATGTGCGCACGCACACACACACACACACACACACACACACACACCAGTGGGGGGAGGGGTAAAGGGAGAGGGAGAAGCAGACTCCCTGCTGAGCAGGGAACCCAAATCCAGGCCCCATCCCAGGACCCTGAGATCATGACCTGAGCTGAAGGCAGATGCTTAGCCAACTGAGCCACCCAGGTGCCCCTCAACTATTTTAAAGGCATATGCCTTATTTTAGGGTAAAATTTTAATTTGGTAATTTGGTAAGGGCAGAATTTTGCATGGTTCTCCCATTTTAGTTTTCCACTTTAAGACATGTAAGCATGGGAATAATCTAGTGGCAGACTCCCAGGAGTATCATGGTAAAGTTATCTCTACAGAGTCTGGCGAGAAAACAAAGAGATATTTATGCAATTAGGAAGTAAAGAAAATCTTCTATAAATGGCTATTCATTAAGATTTCTGAAAAATCACTTAGAAAAAAACTTTTTAAAGACTTAGGAAAAATTAGTTAATGTAGATTAAATGTATTCTGACTCATTATTAGAATTAAAATGTTTTATAAAATGTGTTTATCTTATTTTGGAGGAAGCACTTTGGAGATTACATAAAAATTGTGTATCACTTTTCAAATAGAAAATTTTAGGGGACTCTAGTAACAAATCTAATTTAAATCTTTAATGAAATGGGGAAAAAATGGTACAAATGTATATGAACTTACTGACGGCTATAGAATCTTGAGTTATAAACAGTCTTTCTAGTATATTCATTAGCTGTATTACACAAAACTCCCAGGATAGTGAACACAGAGAAAAGTGCAAGGGCCATACACAGCAGTTCTCAAGCAGACGCCCCCCCCTTTTTTTATGTCTCCACCCTATCACCTTTTAGATATGCATGGTATTCACTTCTCCTTCACCACTATCAATTCAGTTGAAACTTTTAATCCATGCTTTGAGTCACCTTAACTTAAAATTCCCATTCCAGTCTGTAATTCCAAGGAGGGGTTTTCTTTTTTCACTAACCTTTTAGACATATTCCTACTCCATCCTGAGACATCAGTTTACCTGAGCACTTCTATTATATATATAATGTGCATGTCTAAAAATTTGGAGAAATCAAATCTATGTTTGTGACTATATTAATGATCAAGGTGGAACTGTTAAATTATGCAGTAGCATCTGCAAAAGATAGTGAATATGAAAAACAATCATAATGAGGAGAATTAAGTTCAACTTGAACTAAAAGACAGAGCACAAAAAGATCTTCAAGCGGAGGCAGGGGGAAACCCTTAAAGCCAACGAAGACCTCTAGATAATACTGGATTTCAGATTAGCTGAATGTTTCCAGTTCCGCATGACAGCAAAGAGAGTGGTGTGATTATGGGTACCATGCTCGAGGCATACTGTATCGCTGTGCTGCGTCAGGAAGAATAAAATCTCTCTATAAAAGCCAAGTGAAATTGCATAAGAAATGTATTTGGGGCAACCCATTAAAGAAAAAAACTAAGTCATCTAAGGAGATGAGGCAAGAAGGACCGAGGTATGCAGAAATGACTTCCAAGAAGAAATGATTTAATAGATTGGGGGCTTTGACTTCTGGGAATTTCTTTTCATAAATCAATAGTCAAGACATGAATAACTATAAGTATCGGTAGTTGTTAAAATGTTATATAGAAAATATATAAGGTGAAAGGAATGACTTAGAGTTCCTCCAGAAAAATTAATGAATCACTAAGTAACAATTTTGCTGGAATCCTCTACAGATCATATTGATGTCCTTAGGCCCAGTGCATTTGGAAACAAAGAAAAGGATACTCTGAAGGAATTGAGAGGCTTTATTAAATGGATTGCCTGAGGTCATAGGCTAAAAAATAAGAACCAGCAGATAATACAGTTGTCATAAAGGAACTCTCCTCTTGAGATAAGGAAGGAAAGAAAAAAGGAACTAGGTAAAATACATGAAAATTAGTATCTGAATTTTCATCAGGGCTAAAGTGAGTTGAACAACCATTTTACAAAACTACTTCATTTATCCTAAATTCATAGAGGAAAAAAAAAATCTATGTGAAGTATTCAGATTACTTGTGTTATTTAAATATTTTGAATAAAAAACATGGTAAAATATATTTCACTTCACCCTGCATGTTAAAAAGAATATACTGAAGAAGAATTTTATTTGTTCTTAAAGATTTATGGTCACAGTATGAACATTATTTTACTCTAAAGTAGTAATTCTCCCAAAGGCTATTGAGGTTAATAAGACTGTTTACCCCCATTTGGATTTCTGAGTATTTGGACTTGTTTTATGTAGTCCTTATGTCTCTTCCCTAGCTACTAGTTGACCAGCTGTCATTTCTTGGTATCATGAGCTTGAGTCTCATGACACCTTCCCTGACACTTTCCAATTTGTTGTATCTAACTTATTGTAGGCAGAAAAAACAGACAAGAAGCTTGGTATAACCACAACTAAAGTGACTTTTGAGGAGATATCTGAGAAACTGCACTGAGCTTGTGTGGCTCTTTCTGCAGAAGAAGGTGGGAGGGAGCTTGCTTCAAGGCTCTTGACTCCATTCTGGATAGTAAACATCATGACATTACTTATTTCTGTATATCAGTTAACCTGTTTGAAATTGTCAGTCTTTACTATTGCAAATACAAAAGGGAGCTGTAGAGCATGTTCCAGAATCTGTTCCTATGAAGCTGTGCTTCATAATTGAAATCTTATTATCTATTATATATTACTTTTGAATAAATACTATCATTAATTACAGGAATGGATCCTTTCTTTCTATGATAGGTTATGTGTCAAAGGCAACTTCCCCTCCTGGGAAGTAGTGTATACACACACAGCCCTAGTTATATTTGTAGCAAAATCTCTGCTTTGAAAAAATCACAGATAGTGAATAATTCTCTTCTTTCAGTTGCCCCATGAGATTTTTGACTGAAGTGGGGCAAAAAGTGTTGGTTTAAGCTTGCCTCCACAAAGATGTGATAGAAATTAGAACATGTCTAATAGAATTCAAGAGGAGACAGGGAGGGAGAGATGATCATATAGGACAAATCTTAAGGAGAAGACACATGTGGAGTATGAAGGGTAGTAAATATATAAGGTAAGGAGAAAGGATTTGGAAGCTAAAGAAAACGTAGGTGCATATATCACCAATTAGTGAAAACAAAGGAGTCCTTATGAAAACATGTGAAACCAGGTCCAAGTATGGCCAAAAGAAGAAGAAGAAGGAGGAGGAGGAGGAGGAGAAAAGGGGGAAAGAAGAAGAAGAAGAAGAAGAAGAAGAAGAAGAAGAAGAAGAAGAAGAAGAAGAAGAAGAAGAAAGGAGAAGAAGAAAGGAGAAGAAGAAAAAGAAAAGAAAAGAGAAAAGAAAAGAAGAGAAGAAGAAGAAAGGAAGGAAGGGAGGGAGGGAGGGAGAAAGGAAGGGAGAAAGAAAGAAAAGAGTGAGCATGTTTCAAAGAAAATTGAAGGGGCACCTGGGTGGCCCAGTTGGTTAAGCATCTGCCTTCGGCTCAGGTCATGATCCCAGGGTCCTGGTGTTGAGCCCTGCATGGGGCTTTCCGCTCAGTGGTGAGTCTTCTTCTCCCTCTTCCTCTGTGATCTCTCTCGCTTTCACCCTCTCTCAAATAAATAAATAAAGCTTTAAAAAAAATAAAGAAAATTGAATTCCTTTCCTCATAAAGGCTTATTGCCACATTGACATATATGTAAGCTTCCTGAGACAGGTTGGGTAGAAAAAAGGACATTAAGCTCTGAGCCTAGCACTGTTCTCAAGAGCCTTCTGGCCTTTAGCAGACACTTAATCCAGACTTGAGCTTTTGCACTCAAAAATTATGAGATAAAAAGTTTATATAATGAAAAATTATGTATTATATAATTATATACTTCCTCATATATTAATACAAAAATTATTAAATGAAAATTTTAGACCAGATGATTTCTAATATCCTTTCCAACTCTAAAATTCTATGATTTTCTGAGGAGCAGATTTTAGAGTATTGGTTTAGATTTTTTACAGCCAATTAATATCACAACCAAAGTGTCTCTTCTCATGTCTTACACTGGTCTGGACTATCTTGGAGGCTGCCAGGTCTACTGTTCCCTTCTAAGGGAAACGGTCCTGACAATCTCCTTTATAGAGGAAAACAGTTTCAGGCTTCTCTTTGTTCAGGGCATAATCCCACCATTCACACCACCAGTGGCTTTTTGTCCAAGGAAGGCTCAAGGACTAAGCCTTCCTTCAGTCATGGAGTGGCCTTATCAAATGGCTTGACAAAAACTAAAAAGCAAAAAGAATAACATCCTCCCCCAAAAGATATGGGTTGGCCTAATATCACACTGCTACGGTAAAAACAATGCATAGAAAGCTGTCATACAATAGGAGGGACCATGATGTTCCATAGGAGAGCTAAAGTTGTACCCACATGAAACCAGAACCGAACAGGTAAGGAAGCTATATGGAGTGGTGGACTAGGTAGCCATTTTGGAGATCCCTTCATTGCTTGCCTTTATGATCTAAGGCTAACACATCAAAATTGTTTAGGAGTGCCACAAGTCAATCAACAGATGTGTTGTAATTGTAGAGCAAGTGAGAAAACACACACACAGGAAAAGCTGACACCTAGAAGGTAACTATAATTTCATTCGAACGTTAGAATGGAGATTTCTGAGCAACTGCTCCTGTGGTTGTTAAGAACCACCCACCATCCACAAGACTTCAGTTCCATTGCTCACGAGGCCTTTTTCTGAAGTTTTGTTTCCTATCATGTCCCTTGGATCCCTACATAAATCCCCACTTCTTAAAACTCAGTTGCATATAATCCAAGGAGCCTACTTAAAGAAACCGTTATACTTTGCAAATCACCCGCACGTCTACGAAGTCTCAGAACAAGTTTTTGAAGTAGGTCAGATCCAATTTCGTGGATATGGAAACTCAAAGAGAAGGTAAAGGACTCTAGGTTAGGCCCACAGGTAAACAACTATCTAATCTGGTATATCTCTGACTAGATGCTGTACCCTCTCTGAGAAAAACCCAACCCTATGATTTTTCCCAAAGATATTACACATTCCTAAGAAAAAGATTACATAAACATGAAAAACTAATACCTTTGGCTCTTTACGGAGCTCCTATGTTTCTCTTCCTTTCCTGGTTTGCCATACTGATGTCATCTTTAGGGGGTGATATCTGCCCATGTCATTACTGACACTAAATGAGGGCACTAAAGTTTATTCTAATGTCACCCAATCTTTTCCCAAGTCACCAACACCACCCCCCCATCACTACCAAACCACTGACACTCTGTCAGTGCTGAGGAAGCTGGCACCACTGGCCTCTAATGTCTATAAACTGACTCCTTTCAGTATTTCTTTATGCTCTCAATGTACATTTCTTGCCCTCGTATTTGGAAATGATACAGTCAAGATCACCACCACTCCTGTTCCCCCCCTGCCCCACACACAGCCAAGCTTGTCCATTGACCATGAACCAAACTTGTAAAGTTTTCTCTTTTCCCTTTGTTCAGGATGTGTCTTCTTCCACTCCTGTCTCTACCCTCCTGACTCCCTCTCTTGTGAATGCACCCCTGATGGACCCAAACTACCAGTACTGCGGACATGCCCAGACATGGCCAAAACCTACAGTGAACCCATAGCTTGACATCTGCTACACTACTTATTAGTAATGGAATGCCTTCCTGTTATATCCACACAACCTCTTTTGTATATTATTACAGATGACTTAAATAACTTGCCTTTTACTTCTAAATAAACAAAATATTATATTTTAAGTACAGTTAGCATCCCGAGAATGTTCAAAGAGAAAAATACATCATTTATTGAGAATGGCACTTTATTTCTGTGGCCTTCCTCCTCAAAACCCATAACCCCAGTCTAACCACGAGAAAAACATCAGACAAACCCAAATCGGAGAATAATTTATAAAATACCTGACAAGTACTATTCAAAATTGTCAGGTTCATCAAAAACAAGGAAAGTTTGAGAAACTGTCACAGTCAAAGGGGCCAAAGGAGACCAGATGACTACATGCTGTATCCTGGATGAGATCCTGCGGCAGAAAAAGAACATTAGCTAAAAACTAAGGAAATCCAAATAAAATGTTGAGTTTACTTAGTAATAATGTACCAGTATTGGTACACTAGTTGTAACAAATGTACCATGATAATGTACAACGTTAACAATAAGGGAAACAGGATGCAGGTTATATACACTATACTATCTTATGCATCTTTTCTGTAAATCTAAAACAACTGTAAAATAAAAAATTTATTAAATATATATAGTGTGTCTATATTACAATAAATATATGTATTCGCATTATATACATTTATAGGTATAAATATAAGTAAGCATATTATAGATAATATATAAGCATTTATATACTTTATACACACGCACACACACATACATATTGTATGCATATGTCATTTACTTTTATGTAGTATATATTATCACTTACTTGCAAAAAGATTTAAAAAATCTTAACTGATAGGATGAGTAATCCTCTAAGGATAACATTCACATGATTTAGGAGTATGCCCATTCAACTAATAAACTCATTTGGTTAATTATTTAGCAATAGGCAATGATTGGGAGAGTCAAAAAAAATTTTAATACAATTTCTACTGAAGGTAATGAGAGTAAATTGGCCCATCCAAAATTGTAAAGACACATTCAAATTCTCCAGGATTGCTCTACAAACTTTGAGCAACCTCCAGTGGATGGAGAAGGCATGCATAAATAATGATCAGAGAAAAATATTAGAGACAAAAGTAGTATTTATCTCTGGGGGCAACAGCTTTTCAAAGAAATCAGTGTTAATTCTTCAAGAGATCATAGAAGCATTTGAAAGGAATATTTCCATGCTGATAACTATTGAATTTCAGATCATTTCTCATGAAGCCTCTGTTAGCCATAATCTTTAGCACTCATTTATCTTCACTGTTACTCTATTGATTCCCAAACTGATGGATGATTGAAGATTTTGAAGTATGGTTTCAGAACAGCAGGTCTATTTAAGTAGATTTGAGGAAGCTCCAGTGCAGGACTAATACATAACCTTCTTTTCATTATGTTAATGTTTATTTGCTAAACATCTTCTCATAATGGATCATTTGGTTGTCACCGAAAGAATTGATACCATCTTGTTTCCTATTTCTGTATTCAAAATCCCCAAGTAAGGCAAGAACACTTGTGCATCACCTTTTATACCTTGCATTTTCTAGACCGCTGAATCTTCTAGAGTGCAACTGTAAAGCACAGTTGCAAATTGGGTTGCAAACAAATGTTGCCTAAGGCACAAACCATAAATTAAAGTAATGATCACTTCAAGATGAAACTTTTTTTCTGTCTTTTAAAATCAGAATGGAAGTAGGTCAATGAAATTTAGGATATTTTAGAATATGTACAGTATTGTATTGTTTGCCAGTACCTAATTTACAATTACAGAGCTCCATGAATATTGAAATGATTCAGCTTCCCATTATAAATGTATGTGGCAGTGTGGTTGTTGATCAGTTTATGAAGTTAATGCAAATGGAACTGTCTTCCTGTCAGCATTTGAAATCTATAATGCAGTCATGTTGTATATTCAGGGACAGGCCATTGACAGTCAATTAACAAGTTTGATTGGTATGTCAACTCATTCTTTTGAATTGTTAATAGTATGTTAATAGCATTCATTTCTTTGTGCAGTCCCATTTGCAGCTTCACAGTTACAGCTATTTTTTATAATTCTGAGTAACCTAAAATAGTGCCTTAATAATAGATTATTAAACACCTGTCTAGTGTAGCTTAGGGAGGTTTTTCTAGACTGGGAGTTTGCAGTGGATCCCTTTGATATTCAAATCAACAAATGATAGCCTTTTTATTCAAAACGTAAATTCTTTTGATGGTTAGCTTGTTAAGAAATATTCAGCTCTAGTCTGACCTGATCTGGTTTCCCATGGAAAAGATCTGATGCCGTTTGAAGGTTCATAAATGGAATGCCAATGACAATTTGTTGTTGACGTTCTGCCGCCTCAGCCCTCAGATGCTGCTGGTTGATGTGCCGCTTTAGCTTCACCAAATAATCCTTGCAGGTAAATGATCTATGGATTGATCAGCTAGTTTCAAAGCAAAGAGGGCTCTTCTGTGGTCTGGATTTTTAGGCTTGGAGGGGTACTTAAAAAGATGCATCAAAGTTGACAGATGAATCTTAAGGCATAGAATGATGGGAGAAAGCAGAAATGTGGGAATATTTTTAAGTGACTAGCATATTACTTCGAGTTTTGAAAACCTTCAAATGTCGATCAAATCTGTTCCCCATAGCAGATTTATTTCTACCTTGGTTTTTGTTATGGTTGTTTTGTCTGTGTGCACAGGTTTACTCTCACTTTTCTGGGGAAGTTGATGAGACATTAAACGTATTATTCCCGAATGGTGCTTTGGAATAAGGTTGCGAGTTCATTTGCACAGCCATGTTTTATTCATATAGTTCCTGTACACCAGAATATAAGAATCTGCCATTTCTCTAGCCTAAAAAACTGTCTCTACCAAGGAAGCCGTAAAAATTTTATTCCTTTTACCTCCTGTTCGTCACTTCTTCTGATGATGCTTTCCATGACCTACTATTTATATTTAATTTCATCGACAGAAGTTTCTTTATATAATATGGGGAAAAAACTCCCACCAATGCAGTTTAGACATTTAGTTAATATTTTTCTGTTCTATGCTTCAGTGAATTTGGAGGAGCAATTTGCCTGTGTTTGACTTTTAGAATTAAATTGTTCTTGAGAGATTGCTACTCAATTATCCTTCATATACAGATAAAGAAACTGAGGCGCAGAGTAAGACCTCACAGCTAGTCAGTGCAGAGCCAGGTCTCTTTATTTCTACCCTGTACACATCCTGCTTGCTGCCTTCAGAAACACGTAGAAGCTCAACGGAAGGTTGGTACAATTGCAATGTACATTCCTCAACTGGACATAGAAAGTCGCTGAAGTTTTCTAGCTATAGTATAAAAAGCTTTGTACTGTAGTTTAAGAACTATACTTGACACCAGTAAAAATATATAGAGAGAGTGTTTCTTAATATGTAATTACAGTATCTGTAAATGTGAAGGAGAGAAGGCAGGAAGGAAATTAACTACTGTCTTTGACAGTTTATTTGTTCACCTCTGACCTTAGGCAGGACCACAGAACTTAAGACCTATCTTGGGATCAGGGAAGGAGAGGAAGAGAAAGAGACATACAAGTATTAATTGATAACAGATTTTATTGTGTCAGCTTCTATAACCCTCCAGCAGTGTTTTTCAAAGTGTATTTCATGGATCATTCAGTTCCACAAGACGCTTGGCTATCAAAAGACTGTGTCTAGAGAATCAGGGCATATATGCCCTTAATCCACTTACATTGTTACAGAGCTTGTTGGCAGACTAAAGACTCTATAGAGTCCTGCCATAAAGAAACTTGTTTATCTCTACTTAACCCAGGATTTCCAAAAATACTTTGAACACAAAACCTTTTTTATTTGTTTATATGTTTGTTTCTTTTAAAGCCAATGAATATCTTTCATGGAAATCGGGGGATACTTAAACACCTTTGGGCAAACTGTTTAATTTCTCTGTGGTTCAATTTCCTCTTCTATAAATGGGGATAATACTAGTACCATTGGCATGAGGATTAAATGAGCTAATATATGCGAAACACTTAGAGTAATGCCTGTCACATTGTGTTATGTAACTATTTGCTATCGACATTATTTATTAATAGTAATATTGTTAGTGTTATTGTTGAGACCAGTGCCACAGTTTTATTGGCTTTGGTTTCTTGGATGTATACATGTAATAAACTTTATATAAGGCGCAGGGTTGGAACTAGATATGTTATGAGTCAATAGGATAAGGTAGAAATAAGGAGAGGGAGACAAGTAAGCTGGTAAATTACAGAACAAAATGGGAAGGGCAGTTTCAAAGATAAGAACTGAAGCTCTATGGAGTACTGATGACAGAGAGTCTCTTGCCAGCTCTAGGAAACCCCAAAGATTTTAGATGGTAGCTGACAAGCTACTGGATGTCTTGGAAACTGCCAGAGAAGAAGGGAAATTCCAGAGAGAGAGAGACCAGTTTTACTTTCTGTGAAGGAGACTAGTGTATCTGGGGAATGAGGATAAGTATAAGATCTTGGTTGTGGCAAGTGTATGTGACACACTGACTGACAGGGTAGATTGGAGCCCAACTATGAAGGATTTTGTATCCACGCTCAGAAGTTTGAGTTGTATCCTGTAGATAACAAAGCGAATAGAGAATTTTTATGTATGAGAATGACATGATTAGTCTTGCTTTTTAGAAAGAAAACTTGACAAAGAGAAGGGAGGTAGGAAAACATTGTGCGAGTCTGGACTGAGGCTGTGGCAGTGGGGATGGAGAGGACATACGTAGATTAAAGAGGCATTTCTGAGGCAGAATTGGTGAAAATCCACGACCGATTCACTGGGGGAGGGGAACAGAAAAATAGAGGAACAAAGGATAAGACTGGTATATCTGGTTTGGGAGGTTGTGAAAAACCATGATTCAATTTAATTGTATAAATAGAGACTTTGTTTTTCAAAAAGAGACTTCCATTTGCCACAGCCTGCCATCAGTTTTAGAGCTCTAACCTTCTTCTCAAGGAAGACTAATTGAACCTATGTAGATTGCTAGATACAACTCATGAAAACTACTGGTGGCACAAATCAAAAGTGACTAACTCTCTAACTTACTGGAAGTATATGGGAATATACATCTAAAAATTCAGTGTAAAATGCCATATACAAATTTGAAAATTGTAGTGAAAAATTCCCTCCTTACCTGCATGCTCACACAGTCTTACACGTGGCTTTGCTAAAACACTTCTAATATTTTATTGTGTTTATTATTGCAATGCTTTCCTCCTCTCTCCTCTTCTCCTTTCTCATTCTGAGTTTCTTGGATCCTGGAGCTTGTCTGTCTTTGTATTTCCAGACCCTTCCAGACTTACTATACAGAGTAAGTGCCTAGTGAATGGTGAAGGTATATAATAACGTGAGACACCGTTCTTCTAACTTCATTCTGAAAATAGAAATTCGAACAATTTTCAGCGGTGTTAGTTATAAAATGCCACATAAGAACTTTTGCATAATGTGTGCCTTGTACTTTTAAAAACATTGAGATTATATTGGCCTCCCACATAAATTTGAGCTGCCATGTTATTTGAAACTTAGTGGAAAAATAAGCCCAAACTTTTAGTTTGATGATTATCAAATGTCACTTTCTCTGACATTTACAACACCTCACACTGTGGTGAGGACATTTTAGGTCCTGTGTTTTTTAACCATAAGCCTCTCTTCCCTGTTATGGAACTCCTTGCTGGCCTGGCCTTCTGTTTCAAGACCCAGAAAGTTCTAGCCTTCTGGCAATGTTAAGCCACTAGATTATAGCTTACACAATTTTATTAGACATTGGTTGACTGTTCTTCCTGTTACCTCATGCTCTGCTTATAAGTATTTTAATCTAATTTTATGTTGTGCCCGTTTTCTCCATTCCCTAGCATATCACACAAACTTAAGTGATAGCAGAAAGGACATTATCAGCTCCAAATTCAGAGCTAATATGCTATTTTTAAAGTTGTTCTTAACTCCCAAATTGGAGCAGCATATTACTTTCTACTCTCTACTCTATTTAAGCAATATCAAGATTATAAATCTGCCCTGCAAAGAGACAAGAAGTAAAAAATAACCAATATAAAGACTGTGGAAGGTCTTAAAAGTTTTAATAATTATTCATTCCACCATAAAGAATTTTACATAAAATAATTTATCCATGCCTTTGTTACCCCCAGGAATGTAGATTTATACCATGCATTTTTTAAGTATTTCTAAGATTTCATTTTATTTTTAGGAAGGAAATTTATATCTTCAGAAGGGAAGGTGACCATGAAAACTCTCTCATTCCTAAACCTGTTCTAATCTAAATACCCAACTTTTTCAATCTAGATATTTTTTTCCTGATCAAATTTTTTTTTCTCATCACCAGTTTTTCCTAATTCCCTGTAATATGTCAAGTTTTCTCCAAGTTGCAGATTAATTTCATCCACAGGAATAAACATGGTTCATAAAAGGCTGCTTTCTCGAACAAATTGAGGGATTATAGTCCCTGAAAATACATAGGCCATCTCATTTTTCAATAAAATCTTAATGTGTTCAGCTATTATATTAGCCTTTGTCTTGATATAGACCACTTCTTCTTCAAGTAATTACAAAATATCCCAAAAGTCTGGAATTTTGTAATATAATTCTGTAGTTTCCTCTAGTTCTGTAAGCTTGCCATCTTTATTCATTGTTAACTCTGATACTTTAGGCATGTTTTCATTTGATATTATTAGAGTACGGAAGAAAAACTATAATGCATAAAGCTTTAAGTATTACTTGTCCTTTAATTATATAACCATTATTGGGAATTATATCCATAGTTCCTCTTGGTTGGATGAAATTCTAATTTTGTTGGTATATATCATCTGTGTTACAAAACTCTTGCCATTTAAATAAATCAGAGATAGTTTGTCACTTGCATGGTATATACCTTTAGTTATGCATGGATTTCTAATGTTTTTTTGTACATAAGGATTGCATCATGGACAAACTGACATGTTATCAGGCCCTTTGCACTCTTTACATCGAACTTATACTGTCATCCACACCTTTCCCCTTAAAAATCAGTACAGTTTAACTCTCAGACAGGTTTAGCTCTATGAATGTATGACAGCTGAAGCAAAACGGGGTATACAATGATCAAACCCAGCCACTTTGACCTCTACCTGGTTTTATTTCTTGTTTTGATGCACAGTTTCTTACTTTTACCATCACTATTTTTTAAACTAGCACAATGAAACCAGCCGAAAGAACTAAAAACAATATGTCCAGGAAGCAAAGAGATATAGTCAAGATTTAGAAATTGTATGCATGTTACTTTATCTTTGGCATGAGAATAATTGTGAACTAGAGAAATAGTAACAGACCCACGTTCAGGTATTTCCCCTGCTCTCCCAAATGAAGCAGATCTGTAGTCCTCAAATTCCTATTAATTACCCGGGGTTAAAGAGATTCATTTTCAGTAAGTTGAGAAATCCAGACTTATTTTGTGACTTGGTAGAAGTTACTTGGTGGCAAAAAAGTGAATTCCAGTAATGAAAGCTGGCAGGCCAGGATTTGTTCTCCACTCTGTTGGCGTATGAAATTACAGCACATCATTCAAACAAAATCAATAATCCAACTTTTATGTCCCTTGCTAGGTACAGTGAAAATTTTATTATTCTGCGATTATTTTATTCTTCCTGGATTAGGTCATGGGCTGTAGCAGTAAGAAGCAGCTCAAATGGATAGAATTTGTAAGAACAAAACTTGTGTTTTTACCCGCATACCATAATGATCAGATAATATTAAAGGTATGATGCTATAAAAGTCAGATTCTTATTTCCTTAAATCATCTCTGTAATATCCTGAATGATATGTCGGGGTTCAGTTTACCTAAAGAACAAAATTTTGCCCCTCAGTGTGGAAAGAGCACTGGTATTCCTTAGTGGAGGCAAACAAAACAGCAAGAGAGAGTTTGTTCCAACCTCAAATTTTCTCTACATGAACAAGGAGGGGAAATCTGATCCTATTCTTGCTCGTTGATTTAGCTGCTTCTGTGTCACTCTTTTTCTATAGAACAAGAGTATATTTATGGAAAAGACAGATTGTTCTTAGGGAAGGTCTACACAGCCGTAAAAGCCAGGTAGTAAATTTACTTTAAAGCATTAGCTCCTAAGTATGTTTGCATAGTAAAGCATGGACCAGGCCAAAATCCAGGCTTAAACATTTTCTCCTTGTTATCACCTCGTTAAGCTCCCCACGTCTAAGCCATGCCTCCTACAGTCACAGGTATGGTGCCACTAATTACAAAGAAGGGGCTCATTACAAATTCTCATTAACATCAATTGGAATTTTAAAGCCAAATCCCTGGACTGAAAATTTACCCCCTTAATGTTCAACACAGGTGAACGAATAAAATCGTTTAAATGCCTGTATCATGGGGTAGTGCAAATGTGCTCTCCTAGGATGAACAAATTGCTTACTGCGGTCTGGCACTAATCCCATTGCTCAGTAAAAGGCAGGCACAGCTTTGAAGAAAAATACTATTCAAAAGGGAGACACTGACAGGGAAACGGGTGGGGTAATGGTAGCTGATATCACAAAATACAAAGTATCATCTATGTGTCATCTTTGGTAAGGATATATAGATGAACAAAATAAACAAAAGATTGCACCTGACAATTAACTGCTCAACCAATATTATCTGAATTAATAAATGAATAAAAGTTCACCAGTGTTTTGACCTGCTAATGAAACTTACCTCTCAGATGCTTTTAGCATTTGCTTCAGAATGTCCTGCATTATATTCCTTAAATCTTCTGTGATTATAATTTCTTACAGATAACACTGTAAATTATGTTACTATGGGAGACTCTCGGGTTAAGACATTTCAAAATGCTTAATTTCATGAAAGTTAAAATGTATTGATTTGGTTGATTTGAAAGGGATGTTTTGCAGTTCACTGAAGTGATAAGCCATATGGAAATAAGTCTTCTTGGAAAATAAAAGCAACCTTCTCTTGTATCAGATAAGGCTTTCTCTCTTTCGTAAACCCAAAGGCTAACCAATTTTTTTAAATTTTTATTTATTTGACAGAGAGAGAGACAGCGGGAGAGAGGGAACACAAGCAGGGGGAGTGGGAGAGGGAGAAGCAGGCTTCCCGCTGGGCAGGGAGTCGGATGTGGGGCTCGATCCCAGGACCCTGGGATCATGACCTGAGCCGAAGGCAGATGCTTAATAACTGAGCCACCCAGGCGCCCCAAGGCTAACCAATTTTTAAACTAAATTTCTACTTTCCCTCATAATGCCTCTTCTTTACCCCAGTTACCCAAAAACAGTTACCCAGAAATGTTTATAAGATTAATGTTTGCTCCTAAACTGTATGTGGATTGGAGAATTTTCTCTGATTTTATAGAATCTTGAGTTATATGATTGGTTCTTTTATAAATTGTTCATATTTCTCCGGAGTGGGCATGTTGTTCATATTTAAATCACATTAACAATATGTACCATGGTTAGCCTCCCCCGAAAAGAGTAATGACTTTGGTTTGAATTTCTCATGAGTGTCAGATTTCTTCATGACGTCACTACCTATCAGTGGCAGTTACAGAATCACGGCACATTGTAACTAGAAGTCTTCAAAGCCTTCAAAGCTCTAGTTCATTCTTCACATTGTACAGATAAGGAAGCTGAACTCTAAGAAGTGTAATTGACTTCCCAAGCTCACAAGCAATGATAGGCCCCTAGCTGGAATTTTGATCTTCTGATCCATCTTTTAGCCCTGGTGTTAGTCAAAGACTCAGCCCAAGTACGTAGTAGAAGTCTTCACCACCACCCCTTCCCAAAGTTGTTCTAAATTTGTAACCAATCAGAGTAAAAGAAACCCTTCAGAAAATATTCTTCTGGATATATGGGAAGATCAGATATTTTACTTAAGACAGGCCTGCTTTATAAGCCTTATAACCTTATAAGTGTTAACTTTTCATCTCTTCACCTGCTTAAAAACTGAAAGACAGTGATAATGGATGCATAAATGCATCATGGGATGAATAAATTGTATGAGTTAGAGAAGAGAAAATGAATGTGTTCATGAAAGAGCGAGCACATCAATCAGTGGTTGCATGGTGTTTGCACCAATGTGTCCAGGGACACCTCACCAATCAATCATTCAGGAAGCTCCCTCCAGCTTTCAGAAGGAGAAAAAGATTTCACACTGAAGTGCAATAGAGAAAGCTTAGCCTTTAAAGAGGTCATTCCAGGGGTTCTTCTAGTTCCCAGAGGGGAGGGAAAAGTGGAAAGGGGCAAAATGCCATAGAAAGCAGATAATTTTAAATTTTTTTAAAAAAAAATGCTGATTGCACTATGAATCATTCTCATTTTATATTGATTTAAAATCATTAATTAAACATTATTTGTTATATCCCACTCTTATCTGAACATAAAAATATTTGACATTTGTTTATAGCTTCTGCCTTCAAGGAGCTTAAAAGCTAAAAAGTGTTTACTCTTTAAAGCTTTCTTCACTGTGCTGAATTATAATCCAATACTGCTAGGGTTTTTTTTTTTTGTTTTGTTTTGGTTTGGTTTTTTTGAGCATTAAACATACAAACATTCACTGGAAATGTTTCAGTTTTATGAATCATTCATCCAATAATTATTGGTCATTTGCAAGATACTACTTTAGCTGCTGCATTGAAGTAGCTTATACATTGGTAAGGCAAATAAAATTATTATGTAAATAATCATGATGTGAAATAGAAAGGAATTAAACGACAGAACTGTATAGGCAACATTGTCTATTTCCAAATATCCAAGGAGATAAAGAGAACCACAGAAATATGAATAAGTTTGCCCAGAATAATTTCATTACTGAGTTGCAGATCTGGGAATTTGTTCCCCAAATGGCTCAGTTCTCAGTAATATCTGCTCCAGAGAGTGGTGTCTCATTTGCATAGCTAATTATTGAAATGTCTTAATAAAGTGTTGCCCTGTAGTGAGGAAAGGCAGCTACTGACAAGGAAATGGTTTTGTAAGCGGGAAGTCATTCTTGCCACACACTCCTGACAGCAGGACTTCATTTACTGCTTATGGTCACTCTTTCTATGCTGGCTTTTCAAGTCAAGAAATGGAGAAATTCTCAGTTAGGATTACCATCAAAGTGGAATTGTATAGGAAAACCCCAGCAGCCAAACAACAACTGAGTGTATCCATTCCACCTTAAGAAAACTGGTATCAATCATGATGTATAATATGAAAACTGCCACATCTAAGACGGCGTATGGTGGTTGCATAGAATTTGAAAGCATCAGTGTGGGGACTGGGCAGAAAGGGTTTGAATTCCGCCTTTGCCATTTGTTATCTACATGAACAAAGATTTCCCTTTCTCATATGTATTAATGTTATTATAAATGATGGTAGTGGTTGCAACTTTCCTCCATTTTCCTCCTGTCACTCTTAAAACAGATAACAACCCTTTCTTTAAAAGCCTGAGCTCTTATCATACTTTGTCTTACAATGTGCCATAGGCTCATCTGTTGCCCCACTTGCTTGTAAACTATTTAGAGACAAGAATCTCCTGAATTCTGTTAGTGCCTAAACAATACCATACACATAACAGGCATTGAAAATTACTATTGATTTGAATGTTAACAAAGAAGCCAACTGCATTGAAGACCATGTGAACAATCCATAAATCCTTACATCCCAGTTTGATTAGTATCACTATGGATTGAAAGTAGCATTCAACCCATAAGTAATTTTCTGATCTCAGGAGTTTTCTACCACTAACAACAATAATAGCTATAACTTATTGAGAGCCAATTATAAATCTGGTATTTTCCATGTATTAACTCAAATAGTCCTCACAATCAGCCTCCACAAGAGATATTTTAATTCCCATTTTAAAAATAACATCAAAATAGAAGCACTTGGGGGGCTTGGTTGGTCGGTTAAGCATCTGACTCTTGATTTCAGTTCAGGTCATTATCTTGGGGTCCTGGGATTGAACCCCGCATTGGGCTCTGGGGTCAGTGGCGAGTCTACTTGAGGATTCTCTCTCTCACCCTCTGCTCCTCCCCACCCTCGAGTTTTCTCTCTCTCTCTCAAATAAATAAATAAATCTTTTTAAAAAATAAAATAAAATAAAATAACATCAGAATAAGACTTAGAAGGATGTTATCTAGGTAGTCCCAGATCACACAGCTTAAAAGTAGAAAAAACCTGGATTTTAACTCAGGACTAACCCTAAAGGCCCGTGTCGTTGTTGTGTTTTTTCTTATCATTCATTATGGGCCCTAAATCCAAAACTTGCCTAATTGTATTTTTTTAATTGGAAGTATGATATCTAGTAGTGAAATTCAGAGGTAAGTAAAACACTTATACCACTTATAAATAGCATTTCATTTAAATTTCCTTAAGACTTTCTTAGCCACTTAACTATTAATTTCAGAATTCTCAGGTCCAGCACCCTCAACAACTCACCAGATATAATTTATGTAAACCACTTATTATCTACCCATCAATTTTGTCCACTATGAACTACAGATGGCATTTATCAGAATACATTAAGTGTGTCACAGAAAGCAGTACGTAAGAATCCAGTCTGATTAGCCTGGTGATGGGTGTTAAAGAGGGCACATACTGAATGGAGCACTGGGTGTTATACACAAACAATGAATCACAGAATGCTACATCAAAAACTAATGATGTACTGTATGGTGATTAACATAGATAATTATAAAAAAAAAAGGATCCAGTCTGGAAGCTATTGAGTAACTAAATGACTTCCAGATTATATTTTTTTTAATTAAAGCAACAATTCTTACTACTGGTTATTTATCTAAACTCATCAAATTATACCAACTTATAAGTAGTGATGGTCTACAGAAAGGACATCAAAATCCTGCATAGATAACCCTTATAATACATAAGAATTGTAGATACCTGAATATCAACAACACTCAAGGTTTCCTAACATATGATTATAATAAGGCAAATTACATGGCCTATAATTACTGGTTTTTAACTATCCAAAAGTATTCCTATTTGAAAAATGTCACCAAAATCCAATGTGAAACCTCTCTTCTTGTCCAGTTATATTGACCTAGAGGTCCACTTTATAAAATGAAATGATTATTTTTCCATGAATAGTAAAATGCTGACTTAATATGTCAGATACGTGGCATCACATATATATATGTATGTGTATATATATATATTTATATTTATTTTTGTGTTTTATATATATATATATATATATATATATATATATAGGACTAAGAACATAAAACTTAAACCCAGAAATCTGTGTGGTTCTATATAAATAGTAGATTAGAAAGCACTTAGTTCTTTTATTCCTTCTAATCACACATTAAAATACACGTATGTGGTGGTGTTATTCCAGTATACCATTAGTCACAGTGTTTTTCTCGTTCTTTTTTAACTAAGAAAATATTCATACCACAAATTAGACTTTGAAGGCCTCATCGGTAGTTTCTAAGCTGAATATCCTGCTACAGCCTACAACCCAGACAGTAAATCCCCCACAGTGGATATTGCATACTGTAGGAAAGAATAATGTTGTGAGCAGATACCTTGATACAAGGAATTCAAGTATTTGAGACATAATTCTCCATTCTAAAAAGCTAAAACCTGGAATCCTAGGTTTTTATGAATTTGAAGTTTTAAAACATTGAATATCCTGGGGAACACACACACGAGAAATTGCATCTTTGATTGAAGTGTCTGTGAAATTGCACTGCAGATAGGCTCTCTCTGTTCTCTCTGGAGCCAGTACAAATTGGGCAAAAGAGAAACTTCTCTTCTCCTAGTTCTCATATTTGGATCTCTTCTGCCAACAACTGACCCTTGCACACCCATTGAGGGGGCACTGTCTTCGAATCAGACCCTGACTGAAGATCTGTATGCAAGTGATTTGGGAGAGCCGTGCAGGACAGGAAACGAGGGAAGCCTGGCTTGGGGCAGCCTCAGGCAAATATCCAGCGTGGGGACACTTGAGTACACATTATGCCATAGAGTTGTCCCAACCCAGACAAGGGAACTGGACTTGCTGACCCCTGGACTAGACAGTCAGTGAAAACTCCTAGGCTCTCTGCTACTTGTGAGCCAAGTGGTTCCAGTGGCCCAGGGAGATGTGGCTATCACACCAGAGGGACATGAGTGCATAGAAGCAGAAAGAGTAAAAGGGCTCCTGGGCAGAGCACTGACATTATTTGCAACGGGTTGTAGCCCAGATACCAGAGATGGAAATAGAGCCCGACTTCAGATCTACAGTTTCCTTGGTATCTATTAAGAATATTTTGATTTTAAGATACAGACCCTGAGTAGATCTCACTTCAGATATAGTCTGCTATGGTATTTACACGGTATCATCAGGTTCCGTCTCTCAGCTCTGCTTCTTCTGGGTTTACTCCATTCCGATATGACCTCCTACCAGCTCCAGTCTCTCTCCTCATTCCTATTACAGTTCCAGGTTTTCTATCTCCATACACCAAGCACAAATAGAAATGAGGGAATCCATATCTCAATTCTCACAGCAAAAATACTGGATTGTTTGCATTGATCCAGTTTAGATCACATGCTCAATCCTATTTCAGTCAATAAGGCCATAGAAATGCAATGTGTTCATTGGCTTAAGCCTGTGTTGCATGCCCATTACTAAATTTGGCTTAAATCCATGAGTGGAGTCAATATTATTCAAATGTTACAGTTTGGACATTCAGAATAATATTAGGAAGAAAAAGAAAGTGCATGCTAGGAAAGAAATTAATAATTAGCTACTGATCTCCTGTTCTTACTGTAAATTTGGATTGGCTGTATTCTGAACCTACCTAATTTCAAACTATAGACGTGGCAATGTTTCAGCCAACTTATGTACCAAATTGGAATGAGCAGAATTGGTTTGAGTAGAAGGAGAGATAAAGGATTCTCAGAATTTAGGATATAGTGTGAAGCCTACCACTTCTGCCATTACTACCACCACTACCATCATCTCTTCACCTCACCCCTGCAAAGAAAAAGACAAAAAAACCTTACTACCGTACTTACTCAGTTGGAACAGAGGTTTGCCACTAATATTGTTTTGTGATTGGATGTTCCAGAAATTTCCTATAGATCCAAACTGGAGCAAGCCAGAAGAGTGAAGCTTAGTCACTTAGACATCTGACTATCTCCTAACCATTCCTTCACTAATGCACTCAATAAATATTAAGCACCTACTATATACCTGAGACTCTTCTGAATACCAGTACAGTGACAAAAAAAACATAGTGAGTGCCTTCGGTTAGCAGGGGGTTGTAAACGTTATCAAGTAGGCAAACAAACAAGGTATCTTTAGAGAATGAGAAATACAATGAAGAAAATAAAAGGGAATGAACTTGAGTCAGATAAATGGAGCATTTACCTGGAGAGGTGATGCTTGAGCTGAGACTTGATTGAGAAGAAATCTACCAGGCAGAGACTGGACTAGAGACTTAGAGATCTAAGAGTCTTAAAGCCAGTGGAAATAGCAAGCACAAAGTCAAAAAATAGGAGTAAAGTTAGCATACTAGAAAACAGAGGAGAAAAAAAAAACAACAACAGTGGCTAGAGCATGGTGAGTGTTGAGGGGAGAGATGGGTGTAGTCAGAGTGGACCTAGGGCCAGACCCATACATACATGAGTCCTCTGTGCCTGTCTTTAAGGGTAGCTGGTGTTCATCTGGAGATGAACTTCAAATTTCTACTGTCTTCATTCTCCAACTCAAGTTCTTAAGTCATTGGAGTATTCCACAGAACCCTAATGAAGTCTAATACCTTTTATTGATTTTGTATTAAAATAACTCTAGTTTTTATTTTAGAACTCATGCAAGCTTATAAAATCCAAGAATTTTTAAATTGCTTTTAACAACAAAAAGGACTTATTCTATGCATACCATTTTATATGCCCCCCCACCACTTAATGAGGTACCATGGACATGGTTTCATGTCTGTACACGTGTCACCCTCTTCATTCTTTTTCATGGTTGTATGATTTTTCATTGATGAGTGTATAATTTATTTCACCAATTATTTATGGACACAGGATATTTACAGTTATTTGCTATTGTAAAAATTTCTTCAGTTGAACATTCTTGTACAAAAGTCTTTGCATTCTTGTACAACAATTTATGTAGGACAAATTCTCCGTAATGAAATTGCTGAGTGAAAGTATGAGAATACAGATAAATATTGCCAGACTGACTAGGAAAATGTGCCATACTCTTCCCGCACTGGGCCAACACTGGAACCTGTCAATATTTTTCATCTTTGCAAATGCATAGAAGACAAATGTTGCAGAAGTTCTTATTTTAGTCATCTACAGACCCTCAGATTATTTCTCCTTATTCCTTATATGTTTTAACTTCAGCTTCTCTGTCAGCTCTTGATGATTACAATATCCTTTCAAGATAGACAAGGTAGTCCTTCCAATACCTACCGACTCTTCTTCATCCACAGACACCAAACCTCACAGTCATACACTGAGCCTTGTTATTTTACCAATAACAGCAAGCCCTCCATATTCTCATTTCCAGCAACTTACTCTTTGTTTGCCACCTCCTATCTTTCTAGTTTATTCCCTGTAGTGCTCTGATTCCACTAGGACCTATCATCATTAATCCTACCATCGCTTAATGCTTCTTAGTCTTTTCTTGTCCTCCCTTCTTAGCTCCCTGTTATCCTTTCTATCTTTGTTTCCCTGGGTAGATGTAATGGCCCATCACTATGATCACTCCATGCATTCACTCTCATCTTCCTTGCCCCTTTCTCGCCCCCTCCCTCCATTATCCTCACCTAACAAAACCCCCACCCCGGTGCAGCCCGGTTCACTGCACAGTCTTTACCTGCACCTGGGCACCTAAACATGGCTAAAGAAAAAAAGCACTGTTATGCTGACAGTCTACTTGAAATCTTTGAGCATGTACCCTAACTGAGCCATTTGTGCGAACGCAGCAATCTTGCTGTATTCTCTCTTCCATTCACTGCTCGACACTTCTTGATAACCAGTTCACAATGTCTCCTCTCATCCCAGACCTCCAGCAATTCCTCCTACCTCTTGACTCCCTGATGATGACCTTAATTCTCCGAGATAATGGAAGCAATCAGAGCAAAATTTCTACAACCTCCCCCTCCACACTCAATATTCTATCTGCCTTCCTCCTGTTACCGCAAATGAACTGTCTGTGGATGTATCTAAGGCCAATTTTGAGGCAAGGAAACTTGAAGTCATAAATAGGAATACTGCCTATGGAATAAATTAATCTTTGCATGTGGACTAGGCAAGGTAAGAGTGCACCAATTTGTTATGCAGCTCTTTTTTTGTATGTTGACATCATAACGAACATACTCTATTCATGTCATCATGGAAATGAACAGGACCCTGTTAGTCATTTAGCTATCCCCTCATTTTACAAGTTGAGACCTAAAGAGAGAAAATGACTTTCTCAAGATGTGTGTGTGTGTGTGTGTGTGTTTTAAATGGGCAATTAGAGGAAAATGGTGGACAACATAAGGGAAGTTGCACAAAATTATCTTCTGTAGAACTCCAAAAATTAACAAATTAAGCAAAGACAAAAATAAAAAATGAATGAATGCTATATGCTATAACTAGGAAGGGATCACATGCATTATCTACATATAAAATAATTCAAATCAAATTAGGATAAGATGGGTCCAGGAGGAAAGAAAAGAGAAGAAAAGAGAAAAGAGGAATAATCTGTATGGATAAATGTGCTTGATCAAGACTGGCAAGCAGCAGTCAACAAAGCCAGGGGGGCAAGGGAAAAAAAAATGTGTGGTCACACCATATGAACTACACAGGAAAATATCTGGGTTATGCTAACATGGAAACACAGGGTGAAGCACAGAGTTCTTACCCACCTCTGAATTTTACTGATGTATGAGGAGAATGAATGAAGTGCTGTCAAAAACAGAATTTCCTCACTCTTCTTCCCATCCCCTCTGATATCTGAGACACAAAACAAATAATACTGAACACTGGCATATGTCCACTGCATATGTTTGAATAGAAAACTTACTGAGTGTTCAGGCATTCAAGAAAGGAAAAGCAATGGGAATACACCCACACTATTTTGGAGTAAGGTAGGCTTGAATCGAAGGACCCTCTTTAGAAATGAGAGCTATCAAATAAATTCTGATCTCACTAAAATGAGAAAAAAAGGAAGCAACGAAATAGAAAATTTAAAACTCAGATAGCGGGAATATTTTGGAAGGAAATGCACTTCAAAAATAGTATCAGAATTTTGCAACTATTTTGCACACTCAAGAAAATAGAATTTTATGAAATAATAGATCAAATATGGGATAATACAAGGATAATATAAGGAATACGGTGAAAAAGAAGCTAGTGGAACAAAAGAAAGAAATTGAGGGGGGGCGGAGCAAGATGGCGGAGGAGTAGGAGACCTGGATTTCGTCTGGTCTCAGGAATTCAGCTGAATAGGGATCAAACCATTCTGAACACCTACGAACTCAACAGGAGATTGAAGATAAGAAGAGTAACAACGCTCTGAACAGAAAAGCGACCACTTTCTGGAAGGTAGGACGTGCGGAGAAGTGAATCCGAGACGATATTCGGGAGGATAGACGGCGGGGGAGGGGCCTCCGTCGGCCGCTTCTGGCAAGTGATAGAGCCGCGGAGCACAAAATCGGAACTGTTAGAAGTCGGCTCCGCTGAGGGACATCACTCCAGTGGCTAAGCTGGGGGTGGAATCCTCCCGGGACAGTGTGGTCTCAGGACCCTTGGGGTCACAGAAAGACCTGGGGTGCCTCAGTGCGGCAGAGCTCCCAGGTATCAGAGCGGGGAAGCCGGCTGCAGAGACAGAGCCGAGGCGCGGGCTCTCAGCTCAGGGTGGCCATAAACTGTGATCCGCGACCCAGTCGGGCCACTGCTCCTCCAGCAGGGACCCAACAAGTGGCAGATCCGTGAGACTCCCCTTCCTCCCCCGGGAGGAGCGGCGCAGGAGCGCACCACAGGGATCTGCTGGGTTTGGAGACTCCACGCAGGGGTCAGGTGCCAGACATAGAAACGCTCGGTCACAGGCCGGGTGAGCACGGAGTGCGGCCGGAGACCAGGGAGACGGGAGTGACTGCTTTTCTCTGAGGGCGCACTGAGGAGCGGGGCCCCGAGTTCTCAGCTCCTCCGGGTGGAGATTGGAGGCCACCATTTTTGCCCTGGTCCTCCAAAGCTGTACCAAGAGCTTGCAGGGAACAAAAGCTCCTGAGAGCAAACCGGAACAGGTTGCTTAGCCCGGACTCACAAGGGCGGGGCAATTCCGCCTCCGGCAAAGACTTTTGGGAACCACGGCAACAGGCCCCTCCCCCAGAAGATCAGCACCAACAGCCAGCAAGCCAAGACCAAGTTTACCGATCAAGGAGAACGGGAGAACTCCAGCGCTAGGGGAATACTGCACATAGAATTCATGGCTTTTTTACCATAATTCATTCGTTTTTCAAAGTTAATTTTTTTAACTTTTTTTTTGAATTTTTCTTTTTCCCTTTTTCAAACAACATCTTATCAATCCCTTTTTTAAAAAAAACGTTTTTTATTTTTCGTTTTTAGAGTCATATTTTTATCCCTTCATAGTAGTTACCCTTATTTTTGGCATATATATATATAAGTTGTTCTCTCATTAAAATTTTGAGATACAATTTCTTCTAACAGATCAAAATAAACCCTAAATCACTAGTGTATGGCTTTGTTCTATTCTGCTGCCTGATCACATTCTCTCCCTTTTTTTTCTTTTTTTTCTTTTTCTTTTTAAAACTTCTTCTTTCTTTTTAAAAACAACTTCTTATCTTATCAATTCCTTTCATAAAATCTTTTATAATTTTCATGTTTACAGTCATCTGCCATCCCTTCATTGTATCAACCCTTATTTTGTACATATATAAGTCTTTCTTTCTTTAAAATTTTAGCAGGCACTTTCTTCTAACAGACCAAAATATGCCCAAAACCTAGTGTGTGGCACTGATCTATGCACTAGCCTGATCATATTTGATCATATTCTGGTTTTTGTTGTTTTGTTCTGTTTTTGTTTGTTTTTATCTTTTTCTTTTCCTTTTTTTTTTTCTCTTCTTTCTTTCCCTTTCTTGTCCCCTGGTTTCAGGTCTTTTCTGATTTGTATAGAGTATATTTGCTGGAGACATTGTTAACCTGTTAGCATTCTGTTCTCTCATTCATCTGTTCTCCTCTGGACAAAATGACAAGAAAAAAAATCACCTCAGCAAAAAGAACAAGAGGTAGTACCCTCTGCCAGGGACCTACTCAATACTGACATTGGTATGATGTCAGACCTAGAGTTCAGAATCATGACTTTAAAGATACTAGCTGGGCTTGAAAAAAGTGTGGGAGTTATTAGAGAAACCCTTTCTGGAGAAATAAAAGAACTAAAATCTAACCAAGTCGAAATCAAAAAGGCTATTAATGAGGTGCAATCAAAAATGGGGGCACTAA
>NW_027397087.1:2589410-2681477 GCF_003265705.2 Callorhinus ursinus | reverse complement strand
ATTCCCTGCATATTTTCAGACCACAATGCTTTGAAACTAGAACTCAATCACAAGAGGAAAGTCGGAAAGAACTCAAATACATGGAGGCTAAAGAGCATCCTACTAAAGAATGAATGGGTCAACCAGGAAATTAAAGAAGAATTAAAAAAATTCATGGAAACCAATGAAAATGAAAACACAATGGTTCAAAATCTTTGGGATACAGCAACGGCAGTCCTGAGAGGAAAGTATATAGCAATACAAGCCTTTCTCAAGAAACAAGAAAGGTCTCAAATACACAACCTAACCCTCCACCTAAAGGAGCTGGAGAAAGAACAGCAAATAAAGCCTAAACCCAGCAGGAGAAGAGAAATAATAAAGATCAGAGCAGAAATCAATGAAATAGAAACCAAAAGAACAGTAGAACAGATCAACGAAACTAGGAGCTGGTTCTTTGAAAGAATTAACAAGATTGATAAACCCCTGGCCAGACTTATCCAAAAGAAAAGAGAAATGACCCAAATCAACAAAATCATGAATGAAAGAGGAGAGATCAAACCAACACCAAAGAAATACAAACAATTATAAGAACATATTAGGAGCAACTCTATGCCAGCAAATTAGATAACCTGAAAGAAATGGATGCATTCCTAGAGATGTTTCAAGTACCAAAATTGAACTAGGAAGAAATAGAAAACCTGAACAGACCTATAACCACTAGGGAAATTGAATCAGTCATCAAAAATCTCCCAAGAAACAAAAGCCCAGGGCCAGTTGGCTTCCCAGGGGAATTCTACCAAACATTTAAAGAAGAATTAATACCTATTCTCCTGAAACTGTTCCAAAAAATAGAAATGGAAAGAAAACTTCCAAACTCATTTTATGAGGCCAGCATTACCTTGATCCCCGAACCAGACAAGGACCCCACAAAGAAGAGAATTACAGACCAATATCTTTGATGAACATGGATGCAAAAATTCTCACCAAAATACTAGCCAGCAGGATCCAACAGTACATTAAAAGGATTATTCACCATGACCAAGTCAGATTTATCCCTGGGATGCAAGGCTGGTTCAACATCCGCGAATCAATCAACGTGATACAATACATTAACAAAAGAAAGAACAAGAATCATATGATTCTCTCAATAGATGCAGAAAAAGCATTTGACAAAGGACAGCATCCTTTCTTGATCAAAACTCTTCAGAGTATAGGGATAGAGGGTACATACCTCAATATCATAAAAGCCATCTATGAAAAACCTACAGCGAATATCATTCTCAATGGGGAAAAGCTGAGAGCTTTCCCCCTAAGGTCAGGAACACGGCAGGGATGTCCACTCTCACCACTGCTATTCAACATAGTAGTAGAAGTCCTAACCACAGCAATCAGACAACAAAAAGAAATCAAAGGCATCCAAATCAGCAAAGAGGAGGTCAAACTCTCACTCTTTGCAGATGATATGATACTGTATGTGGAAAACCCAAAAGACTCCACCCCAAAACTGCTAGAACTCATCCAGGAATTCAGTAAAGTAGCAGGATATAAAATCAATGCACAGAAATCAGTGGCATTCCTATACACCAACAACAAGGCAGAAGAGAGACAAATCAAGGAGTCGATCCCATTTACAATTGCACCCAAAACCATAAGATACCTAGGAATAAATCTAACCAAAGAGGCAAAGGAACTGTACTCAGAAAACTATAAAATACTCATGAAAGAAATTGAAGAAGACACAAAGAAATGGAAAGATGTTCCTTGCTCATGGATTGGAAGAACAAACATTGTGAAGATGTCAACGCTACCTAGAGCAATCTACACATTCAATGCAATCCCCATCAAAATACCATCCACCTTTTTCAAAGAAATGGAACAAATAATCCTAAGATTTGTATGGAACCAGAAGAGACCCCAAATAGCCAAAGGAATGTTGAAAAAGAAAAGCAAAGCTGGCGGCATCACAGTTCTGGACTTCCGGCTCTATTACAAAGCTGTCATCATCAAGACAGTATGGTACTGGCACAAAAACAGACACATAGATCAATGGAACAGAATAGAGAGCCCAGAAATGGACCCTCAACTCTATGGTCAACTCATCTTTGACAAAGCAGGAAAGTATGTCCAATGGAAAAAAGACAGTCTCTTCAACAAATGGTGTTGGGAAAATTGGACAGCCACGTGCAGAAGAATGAAACTGGACCATTTCCTTACACCACACACAAAAATAGACTCCAAATCGTTGAAAGACCTAAACGTGAGATAGGAGTCCATCAAAATCCTAAAGGAGAACACAGGCAGCAACCTCTTCGACCTCAGCCATAGCAACTTCTTCCTAGAAACATCGCCAAAGACAAGGGAAGCCAGGGCAAAAATGAACTATTGGGATTTCATCAAGATAAAAAGCTTTTGCACAGCAAAAGAAACAGTCAACAAAACCAAAAGACAACCAACAGAATGGGAGAAAATATTTGCAAATCACATATCAGATAAAGGGCTAATATCCAAAATCTATAAAGAACTTATCCAACCCAACACCCAAAGAACAAATAATCCAATCAAGAAATGGGCAGAAGACATGAACAGACATTTTTCCAAAGAAAACATCCAAATGGTCAACAGACACATGAAAAAGTGCTCAACATCGCTCGGCATCAGGGAAATCCAAATCAAAACCTCAATGAGATACCACCTCACACCCGTCAGAGTGGCTAAAATTAACAAGTCAGGAAACGACAGATGTTGGCGCGGATGTGAAGAAAGGGGAACCCTCTTACACTGTTGGTGGGAATGTAAGCTGGTGCAACAGCTCTGGAAAACAGTATGGAGGTTCCTCAAAAAGTTGGAAATAGAGCTACCATACGATCCAGCAATTGCACTACTGGGTATTTACCAC
The DNA here is from genome assembly GCF_003265705.2 of Callorhinus ursinus. Taxonomy (NCBI): domain Eukaryota; kingdom Metazoa; phylum Chordata; class Mammalia; order Carnivora; family Otariidae; genus Callorhinus; species Callorhinus ursinus. The sequence continues at coordinate 2,678,602 of NW_027397087.1, read as the reverse complement.
AAAGATACAAATGTAGGGATCCGAAGGGGTATGTGCACCCCAATGTTTACAGCAGCAATGTCCACAATAGCCAAACTGTGGAAAAAGCCAAGATGTCCATCTACAGATGAATGGATAAGAAGATTTGGTATATATACACAATGGAATATTATGCAGCCATCAAAAGGAATGAGATCTTTCCATTTGCAACGAGGTGGATGGAACTGGAGGGTGTTATGCTGAGTGAAATAAGTCAATCAGGAAAGACATGTATCATATGACCTCACTGATATGAGGAATTCTTAATCTCAGGAAACAAACTGAGGGTTGCTGGAGTGGTGGGGGGTGGGAGGGATTGGGTGGCTGGGTGATAGACATTGGGGAGGGTATTTGCTATGGTGAGCACTGTGAATTGTACAAGACTGATGAATCACAGATCTGTACCTCTGAAACAAATAGTGCAATATATGTTAAGAAAAAAAAAAGAAGAAGAAGATGGCAGGAGGGGAAGAATGAAGGGGAGTAAGTCGGAGGGGGAGACGAACCATTAGAGACGATGGACTCTGAAAAACAAACTGAGGGTTCTAGAGGGGAGGGGGTGGGGGGATGGGTTAGCCTGGTGATGGGTATTAAAGAGGGCACATTCTGCATGGAGCACTGGGTGTTATGCACAAACAATGAATCATGGAACACTACATCAAGAACTAATGATGTAATGTATGGTGATTAACATAACAATAAAAAATTATTTAAAAAAAGAAAGAAATTGAGAGGAAAGTAACACCACAAGAAAAAAAAAGGTAATGTATTAAAAACAGCAAAGAAGAGACTTAGCAATGTAGAAAACCCAGACAGGATCGAGGACAGGGTTGTGAAAAGTCACACAAAAATAAGAAGTCATGAAGAGTTAAGCACTTAAAAATACCAAAGTAGATGTGAAGAAAAATAGAAAGGTAACATATGGTTATTATATGCTGGCAGGGGTAAGGGGGTAGGGTACAGAATAAATAAAACCCACAAAAATTCAAAACGTCTCTGAAGGAAAAAAAATCCTGACTCTATAGATCAAAAAGATTCAGTTTGCTTTTAAATGCTTTTAAGAATGGGCAATATTGGGGCACCTGGATGGCTCAGTCGTTAAGTGTCTGCCTTCGGCTCAGGTCGTGATCCCCAGGTCCTGGGATCGAGCACTGCATTGGGCTCCCTGCTCAGCGGGAAGCCTGCTTCTCCCTCTCCCACTCCCCCTCTTTCGCTATCTCTCTGTCAAATAAATAAATAAAATTAAAAAAAAAAGTGGGCAATATTAAGATATATATTTTAAATTATTAAATCTCAGGGATTAAAAAACATTTAGAAAGAAGATCACTTAAAAAGTGCAGGGGAGTGGGGATACTAAGGGATTCAGGGTTTTTTCAAATTATGGAGGTAAAGACAATGGAATATTGGTTTTAGAATTTTCAGATTAAAACTGTATCAGCCAAATTGATACATTTGAGAAAATCATATTCTCCAATGTATATATGTTTAATTTCTCAAAACTGTACTTAAAACATAACCCAAACTTCCATTTCCTACAATATCATGGATTAGATTCTAGAGTTGTCAGATATAGCACATAAAAATACAGAATGCCCTTCTAACATATCAAAATATACCCTAAGTCTCTAGTGTACAGCTTTGTTCTAGTCTCCTGCCTGATCACATTTCTCCCCCCTTTTTTTTCTTTCTTTCTTTCTTTCCTTTTTTTTAAAAAATACAGAATGCCCAATCAAATTTAAATTTCAAATTAACAATGAATAATCTTTTAGTGTAAGTGTGGTCCATACAATGTTTGGGATAAACATAGACTAACAGAGTATTCCTTGTTTATCTGAAATCCACACTTAACTATGCATCTTAAATTTCTTGCAACCTTAGGTAGTCTGAAAAAAAAATCCCAAAATATACAACTAGAGATGCCATATTAAAAAAAAAAAAAGAAAGAAAGAAAAAAGAAATATCCTTTACATTGAGTGACTAAGCTCATAAGAAAGTAACAGAACTCTCTAGGGTAACAAGGAGAAAGGAAAGATAAGCTGAAGCCAAAACAATGGGAATTTTTTTTCTTTCCATTCTTTTTTTTTTTTACGTTATGTTAATCACCATACATTACATCATTAGTTTTTGATGCAGAGTTCCATGATTCATTGTTTGCGTATAACACCCAGTGCTCCATGCAGTACGTGCCCTCTTTAATATCCATCACCAGGCTAACCCATCCCCCCACCCCCCTCCCCTCTAGAACCCTCAGTTTGTTTCTCAAGAGTCCATAGTCTCTCATGGTTCATCTCCCCCTCCAATTCCCCCCACTTCATTTTCTGCTCCTACTATCTTCTTCTTTTTTTTTTTTTAACATATAATGTACTATTTGTTTCAGAGGTACAGGTCTGTGATTCAACAGTCTTACACAATTCACAGTGCTCACCATAGCATACACCCTCCCCAGTGTCCATCACCCAGCCACCCCATCCCTCCCACCCCCACCACTCCGGCAACCCTCTGTTTATTTCCTGAGATTAAGAATTCGTCATATCATTATTTGCTAATTATAGTGACCAAAACACTTGTGTTTGGCCATTTAGGGACAGAAAACAGTGCTTCAGAGCTATATAAAGTGAAGAGGCCTATCTCCACTATAAAGAACGGAGGCCTATCTAGGGGCACCTGCGTGGCATAGCCTGTTAATCATCTGGCTCTTGGTTTCGGGTCAGGTCGTGTCTCAGAGTCCTGAGATCAAGCCCCACAATCTGGATCCATGCTCAGTGTGGAGTCGGCTTGAGACTCTCTCCTTCTGCCCCTCCCCCCGAGGGCATTCTCTCTTTCTCTCTCTCTCTCTCTCTCAAATAAATAAATCTTTAAAGAAAAAAAAAAAGAACTGAGGCTATCTATAAACCACACTTTCAAAGGGCCATAATCTCCATGAAAGGCATGGACTAAAAAAATATGCTCACCAGCAAAAGGAGACAGCAAGGAACTTGTCTGTCTTGCCTTAGCCTCTGAGGAGAAAACAATACACATTCCCCTGGAAATACAAACACATAGATTTTCCTCAGACAAATTTAATGTTGAAACTGTATGATCAGTGTGATCCTAGAAACCCTCAGCAAATAAATTAACTTTAGGTAGTCCTGTGTTAGTAAATTGCATTGTGGAGCAACTGGCAGAACTAAACACAAATCCCTCTGAAGAAATGCCCATTGACCCCAGGCTTTATGGGAACTCTACAAATAAAGTCAAGCCAAACATTAGTCCACCATCCAAAGTAACAGATTACATCAAGAAATAAGCCACTACAGAGAAGCATCATCAGAGTTGTTAGGACAATAAATGAACAAACAAAAAAATAAATACAAAAGAAAATAGCAACTAATCTTTGACAAAGCAGCAAAGAATGTCCAATGGAAAATGTTGTCTCTCCAACAAATGGTGTTAGGAAAATTGGACAGCCACATGCAGAAGGATGAAACTGGACCATTTCCTTACACCACACACAAAAATGACTCAGAATGGATGAAAGACCTAAATGTGAGACAGGAATCCATCAAAATCCTAGAGGAGAACACAGGCAGTAACCTCTTTGACCTCGGCCGCAGCAACTTCTTGCTAGATACATCTCCAAAGGCAAGGGAAACAAAGCAAAAATGAATTATTGGGACTTCATCAAGATAAAAACCTTCTGCACAGCAAAGGAAACAGTCAACAAAACCAAAAGACAACCGACAGAATGGGAGAAGATATTTGCAGATGACATGAGATAAAGGGCTAGTATCTGAAATCTATAAAGAACTTATCAAACTCAACACACAAAGAAGAAATAATCCCATCAAGAAATGGGCAGAAGACATGAATAGACATTTTTCCAAAGAAGACATCCAAATGGCCAACAGACACATGAAAAAGTGCTCAACATCGCTCGGCGTCAGGGAAATCCAAATCAAAACCTCAATGAGATACCACCTCACACCAGTCAGAATGGCTAAAATTAACAAGTCAGGAAATGACAGATGTTGACGGGGATGTGGAGAAAGGGGAACCCTCCTACACTGTTGGTGGGAATGCAAGCTGGTACAGTCATTCTGGAAAACAGTATGGAGTTTCCTCAAAAAGTTGAATATAGAGCTAGCCTACAACCCAGCAATTGCACTAGTGGTTATTTACCCCAACGATAGAGATGTAGTGATACAAAGGAGCACATGCACCTCAGTGTTTATAGCAACAATGTCCACAATAGTCAAATTATGGAAAGAGCCCAGATGTCCATCGACAGATGAATGGATAAAGAAGATGTGGTATACACACACACACACACACACACACACACACACACACACACACACACACACAGGAATACTACTCAGCCATCAAAAAGAATGAAATCCTGGGCACCTGGGTGGCTCAGATGGTTAAGCGTCTGCCTTCGGCTCAGGTCATCATCCCGGGGTCCTGGGAACAAGTCCCACATCGGGCTCCCTGCTCCTTGGGAGCCTGCTTCTCCCTCTGCCTCTCTCTCTCTCTGTCTCTCATGAATAAATAAATAAAATCTTAAAAAAAAAAAAGAATGACATCCTGACGTTTGCAAGGATGTGGATGGAACTAGAGGGTATTATGCTAAGCTAAATAAATCAATCAGAGAAAGACAAGTATCATATGATCTCACTGATATGTGGAATTTAAGAAACAAGGCAGAAGATCATAGGGGAAGAGAGGAAAAAAAAAAACAAGATGAAAACAGAGAGGGAGACAAATCATAAGAGACTCTTAATCTCAGGAAACAAACTGAGGGATGCTGGAGGGAAGGGGGGTAGAGGGATGCGGTAACTGGGTGATGGACATTAGGGAGGGCATGTGTTGTACTGAGCACTAGGTATCGTATAAGACTGATGAATCACCGACCTGTACCCCTGAAACAAATAATACATTATATGTTAATTGATTGAATTTAAATTTAAAAAATAATAAATAAAAATAAATTTTAAAAAAGAGAGAAAAAAGCAAATAGCATCATTAGAACCCTAGGAACTTTCTATATTCAAATTATGGATAGACAATATGAGGCATTTGAAAAAACGGGAGACTACTAAAAGTAAGCAGATTTAAAAAAATTTTTGAACATCTAAGACATAAAAATTATGATTATGAAAATTAAAAATTCTGAAAATGGATTAAGCAGATTAGACACAACTCAAACGGAGAATGAGTAAACCGGAATATAGAGCTAAAGTGATTTTCCAGAATGCAGCTCAGCAAGACAAAGACAAAGATAAAATTAATCTGCTTAGGGTTTCCAGGACCACACCAATCAGCTTCAACTCCAGATTTGTTTGAGGGAAAACCTGTGTGTTTGAATTCCCAGGGAAATGTGTTTTGTTTTCCACTCAGTCATGGATCATGTGAAACAGGTTAAAAAACATGAAAGAGAGAAAGAGTTTTCCATTTGTGCTCTGGAAGAAGAAAATAGGGGTAATGGGGTAAGATCGATACTCAAAGAGATCATGAGTGAGGAGGTTACAGACTGAGGAAAGACTTCTCATGCAGGACAAGTAAGAAATCCTCACTTAAACATAGGGTGTTTTAACTCAGAAACAGAGATAACAAGATCTTAAGAGAATAGTCTGCTGATGAGAGTGTGCATTGATCAACCTTTCCAAAGGACAGTTTAGCAATATTTATCCATGATTAAAATGCCCGTATTCTTTTACTCTCTGATCCTACTCCTAGGATTTTATCCTAAGGTGATAATCTGACAATGACCAATAAGGACATTGGTCTCTATATAATTTTTAACAATACCTTTGAATGCAATTTAAATATCCAGCAGTAGGAAAGTTAAGAAGTCATAGAAGGGCGCCTGGGTCGCTCCGTTGGTTAAGCATCTGACTTTGGCTCAGGTCATGATCCCGGGCTCCTGAGATCTAGCCCAAGCCCTCATTGGGCTCTCCACTCAGCGGGGAATCTACTTCTCTCTCTCTCTCTCTCTCTTTCTCTCCCCTCCTCTGCCCCTCCCCCCTGCTCATGCTCACTCTCTCTCTCCTCTCTCTCTCTCTCTCAAATAAGTAAATAAAATCTTTAAAAAAAAAGAAAAAGAAAAAAATCATAACACAATAGTACCTTGGCATATTATACAGAATTAAAATGGCTGATATATGTATATATCCCCATTTATTGATAAGGACAGACCTCCATTCTTACCAATAAATAAAGCTTATAGCAGAACAGCATATGTCATATGGTCCCATTCATGGAAAGTTACATATACATTTGTTTATATTTAAGATGTCTTAGTATATGGTCCAATGTGGGTGTATATAAATAAAAAGAGGGCAATGGAATGGTCTGAAAGATTAAAAGTGGTTATCTCTGAGTTTTGGGGTTCCAGGGAATTTTCCTTGCTATGTATTTCTGCAATGTTTGATTTTTTTTCTTCTTAACAGAAGCATGTTAAATACATCCACACATATACATAAGGAATATCTTACATTTTTTTATTCTTTCCTCTAAACATAAGACCATTTTGCTGATCTATCATCTTGACTGGCGCTGATAGGGCTATCTGTACAACTATAGTTGTACTACTTTTTACCTTTGTAAGTGTATATAGGAACCTTCATTACTACTCCCAAATGTCAGGTGCAACTAGTGAATGAATTCATTTTGGTTACCTTATGCATGTAAAGATTGAGGAAAGGTACTCAGAAGTAGAGGGGGAGAGAAGTACAGAGAAATCCCAACGGACCATTTTTTAGCTAAAAGCCGAAGCAACTACTACCGCACCACACAAAGACATCTCATATGTCTTGCCCAGACAGCATAAAACTGAATAGAAACATGAGTATTTATAACTATTCCTGATGCTTCTGTCGTTTTTTTAAAGTAAATCAGTTTTCATAAAGGTCCAAATAGGGCTGAGAAAAATCATAAATAAAAATATTATTGAGGGTAGTATGGATTTTTTCTAAGACATTAGATAAAATAGAACAACTAAATGGTAATTTTCTTCCAACTTGTCTCAGGTATTTAAATTTAAGGAGAGTTGAATTTTCAAATTGTGCCTCCTTGTGTTATATTCTTAGTTTTAAAAAAAATCATTGTGGTAACACCCCAGTGGCAATGATGACACTGGCACCTAGATCTTAGTTTCTAAACGCCATTCTCCAATTAAAAAAAAAAAAAAAAAAGGATTCCTGAAGAAATAACTGACTCTCTGGCTGAAGCAGGAGTGTCTAATAGTGTCAGAAAGTAAGGAAGTGTTCAAAAAACTAAAGGATGGGGACCTATCAAGTAGACGGAGGAACCATCTGGAACAAGCCCCCAGTGGCCAAAGCTGGACAAATTATAGCAACAAAACCCCAAGTATAAAATAAATATACACGAGTCCATACTGCTAATAAATAATTCCCTACCCTCAAGTATATACTGGTCTTAAGTGACATCCTTCCAAAAAATAAAGTGAGACAGGGAGGAAGAGTAACTTTACAATGAATAAATCTGGCAAACGCTACCTCACTCGAATGATCAAGGAACATCACCATTGCTAAGCTGTGTTCATTGCATGTACTCCATCATGTGATAGAATGAGAAGGACACTTCACCTCTGGTGCATTCTTCAAAAAAGACATTAATCCTTATCCCTCAGGTAAGGATGAATATGAGGTGGAGGTGAAGCACAGGGGATTTCTAGGTCAGTGAAACTATTCTGTGAGATACTGTAATGGTGGGTGTCATTATACACTTGTCAAAACCCATAGAATGCACAGCAAGAGTGAACTTGAATGTAAACTATAGACTTTAGTTAATAATCATATATCATTATTGGTTCATCAGTTGTATCAAATGAACTACACTAATCCACAATGTTAATAGCAAAAACAAGGGAGAAGGGCTTGAGAGGTATGTGGGAACTCTCTGCACTTGTACAATTTTTAAACTGCCTCCCCAAAATAAGGTATATTTAAAAAAAAACAAAAGCAGTCGAAGTCTAAAAGAAAAAAATGGTGGTAGATGGAAGGATATATGATTCAGCGAGTATTGTAAAAGGTTAACAGTGATAGGCATAGATATTCACTTTATAACTCTACTTTTCTCTGTTGGACATTTTTTATAATAAATGTGGAGGAAAAGTCATTGTGGGTAATATTGGAAGGAAGCTTAGTACAATAAGGTCAAAATGAGCCTGTGGGATTTAATTCTAACTCCAGTATGGATTTCTCATATGATTCTATACAAATACACAATTTGATTTAACGACCTAAATTACTAATCTAAATTTTGAAGCCCAATAGGTCTTGTCTTCAAAACCCAGAGTCTAGATTAAATTGCCTTGCTATTTGGAAAATACAGCTACAAATTAACCAGTGCATATTATTTGAAAAATACCACTAGCTAATCTGTGTGTTATCTCATCGGTAGAGGAGTATGAGTGTGCTTTGTAGTTTTTCCAACAATACTGATGACATGATATTGGATCTATACAACTACCACCCTGGACTTTGTCAGTGTTCTTGTACTTAGCACTGTTTTATTTACCATCCAAAGCCATATTTTTTTTATTACTCGCTACAACATGACAATAACTCCAGTTTTGAATGGTGCATATTTCTCATTATGAATCTAAATACACAGAATGTTTGCTGTTTTCAGTCACTAAACTGTGTAAAAATGGTGCATTAAAAATAGTATGACATATTTGCATATTTATCTGTATTAAAAGCCTCCAAGTTATTGCAGATACACAGCTGTTGCTTTTTTCACCATTTTTTAAGGGAACTGTATCCCCTCTCCTATATAAATTACATACATTTCCATATGTATCATCTGAGCTGAAAGAGCTGCAAAGCTTTAAACAAGAAAACTGATTCTCAGGAGAGAATGATGTTAAAGGAGAGGAACTGTAAATTTTTAGTCATTGTGTCCAAATGATAAATTTTTAACCTAAAATGATAAATGCCAACTCAGATATTACACATTGTAAACAGAATGTAATTCTGGTTGCTCTTACAAATTACAGCCTCATTTCAGCAGAGAACCTGTTCACCTAGTGTACAGAGCATTTAAGGAGATGCTGCTTTAGAGCAATCAAGTTACAGAAGACTCCACTTTGTGACTTACAAGTGACAATTTCTGTTGTAATGTAAAGAAATTTTTCTTATAGGAGCATTTCCATATCTTCACGAAAGCCAATAGTAGCATTTTTCTTTTTAATTGAAAAGGAAACTCTACGCCCCTGAAATGGTAGCTACTATCATCTTAGGAGTTTCCAGAAAAGTTCCAAATTGAGTAACAGTTCTATCAAGTTTCATTATTTTCTCTAGAATTTTAATGCAGACTCTCTCAGTTTTAAGAAAACATGTGTTTTTTCCAAAAAGATGGAAAAATATTCCATGCTCATGGATCGGAAGAATAAACATTGTTAAAATGTCTATGCTACCCAGAGCAATCTATACCTTCAGTGCCATCCCGATCAAAATTCCAATGACATTTTTCAAAGTGCTGGAACAAACAATCCTAAAATTTGTATGGAATCAGAAAAGACCCGAAATCACCAAGGAAATGTTGAAAAAGAAAAACAAAGCTGGGGCATCACGTTGCCTGATTTCAAGCTATATTACAAAGCAGTGATCACCAAGACAGCATGGTACTGGCACAAAAACAGACATATAGACCAATGGAACAGAATAGAGAACCCAGATATGGACCCTCAACTCTATGGTCAAATAATCTTTGACAAAGCAGGAAAAAACATGCAATGGAAAACAGACAGTCTCTTCAATAAATGGTGCTGGGAAAATTGGACAGCCACATGCAAAAGAATGAAACTCAACCATTCTCTAACACCATTCACAAAGATAAACTCAAAGTGGATGAAAGAACTCAATGTGAGACAGGAATCCATCAAAATCCTAGAGGAGAACATAGGCAGTAACTTCTTTGACATCACCCACAGCAACTTCTTCCAAGATACATCTCCAAAAGCTAGTGAAACAAAAGCAAAAATGAACTTTTGGGACTTCATCAAGATAAAAAGCTTCTGCACAGCAAAGGAAACAGTCAACAAAACAAAGAGGCAACCCACAGAATGGAGAAGATATCTGCAAATGACATTACAGATGAAGGGCTGGTATCCAAGATCTATAAAGATCTCCCAAACTCAACACCCAAAAAACAAATAATCAAATCAAAAAGTGGGCAGAAGATATGAAAAGACACTTCTCTGAAGAAGACATAGAAATGGCTAACAGACACATGAAAAAATGTTCATCATCATTAGCCATCAGGGATATTCAAATCAAAACCACATTGAGATACCACCTTACACCAGTTAGAATGGCAAAAATGGACAGGGAAAGAAACAACAAATGTTGGAGAGGTTGTGGAGAAACGGGAAGCCTCTTACACTGTTGGTGGGAATGCAAGTTGGTACAGCCACTTTAGAAAACAGTGTGGAGGTTCCTCAAAAATTTAAAAAATAGAGCTACCCTATGACCCAGCAATTGCACTTCCGGGTATTTACCTCAAAGACACAGATGTAGTGAAAAGAAGGTCCATACGCACCCCAATGTTCATAGCAGCAATGTCCGCAGTAGCCAAACTGTGGAAAGAGCCGAGATGCCCTTCAACAGACGAATGGATAAAGAAGATGTGGTCCATATATACAATGGAATATTACTCAGCCATCGGAAAGCATGAATACCCAACTTTTACATCAACATGGATGGGACTGGAGGAGGTTATGCTAAGTGAAATAAGTCAAGCAGAGAAAGTCAATTATCATATGGTTTCACTTATTTGTGGACCATAAGGAATAGCAGGGAGGACATTAGGAGAAGGAAGGGAAAAATGAAGGGGGGGAAATCAGAGGGAGAGATGAACCATGAGAGACTATGGACTCTGAGAAACAAAGAGGGTTTTAGAGGGGAGGGGGGTGGGGGGATGGGTTAGCCTGGTGATGGGTATTAAGGAGGGCACGTACTGCGTGGAGCACTGGGTGTCATACGAAAACAATGGATCGTGGATCACTACATCAAAAACTGATGATGTATTGTATGGTGACTAACATAACATAATAAAATTAAAAAAAAAAGAAAACGTGTTTTTTCAACTCTATGATCATGATAAGTTGATTAATATATAATTCAGATGCATACCAGAAGTTATTGTTTTAGTATCTGAATTACAATTTGTTCATGTTTTAAGAAGGCTATTACACATAAATCATTGAGTCAAAGATTTCACATTTCAGAGTTCAATCTCACCACATTAGCTAAATGAGAGGGGTCCTAAGAAGAGAGGATTATCATATATTAAATTAAAAGTTTGCCATTTTGCAGTTCTAATCCTGTTGAAAAAAGATGATTTCTGTCTTACTTAATCAGCAAGAGGTCTTTATTGCCTTAAGTATTAATTGATTAGGTTCTCATTAAGGTCAAAAGTACACTTGGCTGACCAGAGGCAGCCAATTAGCACATTGTCAGCCATGCTTATTTACATTGACTGAACATAATGGTAGTTATTTGACTGTCAAGTCACAAGGTCACTGAGTCTTTTGTGCACTTTGCCCTCTGAAAGGGCAATAATCATTCAGACACCAGAAAGCATTCATAACAAAGATTGAGTTTATTACTTATTGACTTAAATCACTCTTAGAAACAGGTGTTTCATTCTCTTTGGACAAATGATATATCATTTCTTTGTGAAATACTTGAGGTCTGGTTGAAATTCTGTGACTGATTGTGTCTGAGGATTTTTGTTCAGCAAGCAGCTTGCACTTCAAACTAAATAGCTTTTTAAAGAGCAGACCAATCCAATGACTATATCCCTTTTGCAATAGAAACTTTTCACTTGCTAAGTGATTGCAGCAAGTTGGAACTAGTTGGGCACACTCGTGCTGAATTGCACCTGGGACACCAGTCTCCAAGTGGAGGGTTAGAACCACATTTGAGTCTCATCTTAGTGAGATTAGTATGCTTCTTAAATACACTGCTGCTGACATGGGATATTGGATATTTGCTGTATAACAAAAGAGAAACAAAAGTTCAAGGTTATTCATGAAACCAGTAATCTAAAATTTCTGCCTGTAGTCCCAGTGGTTTTTATCATCATAAATCATTACAACTAATGGTGGTCGTGTAACTAGTTGCATTTGTTAACATTTTGTCTTATTTTTTTCTATGTATCCTCTTCTACTTAAATTTAGCATCATTATTGCTTTCATTTCCGGTTATTGATTCAAATATCACTGATGATTCCATGAGTTACATTTTAAGGAGAAAATTTTGTTTAATGCATCACTTTTACAACTTTGCCTTTAAATCGAACTGGATCCTGTAAGTCAGCCTAGATTTTTTCCTTTACATCCTGCCCTTCCTAAATATACATCCCACTAAACATCACATTCCATCCATTCTACTTACTGAATATCATCAATAAATATAAGCACTCTCCATTTCAACTCACTGCCTCTGCCCCAGTTCAGCAATTTGTCTCTTGATTAAACTGTTGTAATGCCTTTTTACTGGTCTTCTAAATGAAGTGGCCCTCTGTTGGCATAACTATCTTCCCACTCCCGTGTGATTCCTTCAGAGTAGAGTGATATATTTTTATATTGCATCCCCAGCAAAGTTAGTGTTTGGTACATATAGGCATTCAGTAAAAATTTACTGAATAAATAAATAAAGGGCCATAATTAACTTTATGCTACAAATAAATGTAAACCTTGAAAGAATAGTAATTTGTTATGATTTAAGAACTCATTAAATCAAATTTTTCACTACTATTAAATTATTAATTAATACTTTCTCAGACTGTTATAAGAAGCAGTAAGTTGTAATTCATCCATGTGACTAAACCGACAGCATTGAATATGAAGACAGAGAGTCCAAATCAAAGGAAAAAATTACTATCATAATTCTTGAGTAATTAAGGTACCAAGTATATATATAGAAAACAAATCCATATACTACTAAAACATTTGCTTTGTGGGATCATATGATTTCCTGCTGATTCAACATTAAATTAATAGTTACTATTTACATATTGTCTACCAAGTACTGAGAATTCCACATACATTATCTACCATCCTCTCAAGAACCATGTAATACAAATATCATAATTGTAATTTTATGGATAGGAAAACTGGTTTCACAGGGTAACTTATCCAAAGGCACATAACCCAAGTTTCCAACACTTAAGCTCTATCTACCACACAAATCTGACTCTAGTAAGTTTGCATTCTTCTTTCAAACTTTGGATCATCTATTTAATATTATTCTGAAACTTCACTAAATGTTGTATAGAAGTGTTTCCTACCCAAAGTTTGGTTGGGCATGGATAATCAGCAAAGCCAAAGGTGAGAAAAATTGAAGGTAGAAATTAAAGGTAATGTGATTTAGTAGTTAAGACTGCAGTGTCTTTAACATCATACAGCCCCACACTTGAGTCCCAAGTCTGCTGTGTACTACCTTGTAACCTTGAACGAGTTATTTGATCTCCAAGTTTCAGTGCACTAATCTTTAAAGTAGATAATAACAGTAACTACCAATGGGTTTGTGAAGATCAAATGAGATTATGTAGATAAAATGCTTAGCACAGTAACTGACACATTATAATAGCTCAGTAAATGTTAGTTATTATTGCTGTTCATAAAGATTTTCTATTTTCTACCAAAATGAATGGTTTGGGTTTTATACACCTGCTTATCCTTGGTTGAATCTGTGTGTTCTGTATTGCAGAATATCTACAAAAGTCATATATTATGCTGACACCTAGATGGTCAACTGGATATAGGTTGAGTTAAAGATACAATATTCAAATATTTAAGTTTGTTGGGGACTCTTGATTTTCATGATCTCTACCAAGTGGACAAGTGGTATAGAGGACATCCTGAGCAGAGCTATTCCTAGTCCTCTAGTGACTCACCACATGAACTGATGTTACAAGTCACACCCAATTCTCAGGACTTGCCTGTTTGGGCACCAACCTCCATGAGTCGCTCTTCATTACATCGTATTAAAATTATGAGGAATTTTGCTCAGGACCAAGGCGATTCCTTGAAACAAAATTCTCTGGTGTGGATCAACCATTTGTCTCTTGTGCTTTATTAGCAACTCCATGATTAGAAATCCTGTGGGGGGGGGGGTGCCTGATCTCCCACTTGATCTTGGGCCGGTTACCCTACTGGCTGAAAGAAAATATGTTTACATCGTTTAATAATAAGTTTTTAGAAGAGCGAGCTGGCCAATTCTGTTTTATTGCCTTTACTTATATATGAGACAGGAAGATACAACAGATATTTTATTGCCTTTCCCCCTTTACCAAGATGCAATTGGAAGCTCTACAGTTAACACGGAGAAAGAACGAACAAGGTGAATTTACCGCGCTGAGAAAGTATGTTGATTTGTGCATTCTCTATTAGTTAAAAAGCATTTACTGAGTACCTGTTATGTGTCACAGACCCTGTGCTAGGTGTTGGAGATAATGTCCCAGATTCTGCAGAACTCATTTGTACTCAAACTAGGTAGAAGTGAAGAACTGATTTATACTCTTACTTAAGATAAAGTTTAGAAATTTTAAATAAAATTCAGCCATTAATATCAGGTTAAACTCTTGTTAAGATATCCTTGGAATGATCACAGTTGACACTTAATATTTGGTATGTAATCTTGAATTAAATGTTCATATTTTACTGTTTTTAGCATGCCTAGGTCAATCGTTTACTGTATGGTACTATTAGTTGTTCAAACTTTTTTTTCCACTTCCTATCCTATAATAACAACTAGAATGCCTCTCCTAGTTGTTCCTTGCTTGTGCTCTGTGCTCATCTAAAATGAAGCATGAAAGTATGGATTAGCTTTTTCCTTAATCTTTTGGTTTATTTTAAGGAAGGAAGGAATTGTAGAAATCAATTGGAAGTCGAGGGATATTCCTATTCTTTGTTCAGTTTTTACGGTTTTTCCCATGACTTTCAGTATTTGTTCTTGGCAAAAATCCTCCCTTATCATTCACTGTGTTGCTTCCGAAAGGGATTCTTTTAGCAAATATTTATTGAACACCCCACACTATGCGCTGGGTTCTCTTTTGCTGCCCTCATGGCATTTACATGCTAATAGGGGGAGACAAAGAAATAGACCAGGTAAGGGAGATGGAGAATGGAGGTAAGGATATAGGGGGGGAAGGAGATGTTACATTAAGTAGGACGCTCACAGATGGGCCCATTGAGAAGGCGTCAGTTGAGCAACGACCTGAAGCAACTAAAGGATTTAGCAAAGCAGGTCACCAGCATAGGGCAATCTAGGCTGAGGAGACAGCCAGTGGGAATGTAATAAAATAGAAGTGTTCAAGGTTTCAGGCTTGTTTGAGGAGTAACAAGGAGATTAATGTCACCAAAGCAAAGTCAATTTATAAGAGAATGCTAGAAGGCAAGGCCAGAGAAGTAAAAGGAGAGGGCCAAGGATTGTACCAGGCCTTACAGACCTGGGGAAGGAATTTGGCTTTTACTCTGAGTGAAGTAGGAAGCCAAGAGGATTTTATGCAGAGGACTGACCGGATGTGACTTACATGTTAAGAGTATCACTCGGGCACTGGCTGGAGCATGGACTTTCCCAAGGGTAGAAGCAGATGGACCAATTAAGAAATTATCTCGATAATCCGTATGAAAAATTATAGTGACTTGGGTCAGGATGGTAACAGGGAACTTGGTAAGAAGTGGTTGGATTCCAGATATATTCTACAGGTATAACTGACAGGATTTCCTGGCCAGTAGAAAGTTAGCGGTAAAAGGAAAAAGGATTCACGGAAGATTTCAAGTTTTAGGGCCTAAGCAACAGAAGAACATGAGAAGGTAAAAATCCTTTCCTACACACTTCTTGCTCCTAATGATTCTATATGTCAACTCTATTTATAAAACTGCTTTAACTTCTATTTTACACTCATATACTTAGAAGGTAGAAACCCAACCAACTCAAAAGTTCTAATAGCGCTCTTGGTGAATTCAGAGTATCCCTATGTAAACTGGTGTGCTAGCTGTCACTTCTAAGGATAACACCCCCTCTAGAATTCACTGCATAACATAACATCAACATGAGGATACTTGGAATGCACAAGAGAATTAGATGACACAGTCTTGGTCTTCTTTAAGCTTATTGTCTGTCTTACCATCTAGGTAAGCAGAGATCCAAGTCGGCCTAGTTTTGGATTTCAGGCACAGGGCCTAGATTTAGAGGTGGGTGTTTCAGTTAGCCTTGGATCTCTGTGTGACATAAAGGGAGGTCCAGGTGAGAAGTTCTAGGTGAGATGGCTTTGGGGAACCATACTTGGGGAACCCAGTATGAAATGTTAAGTCTCAAGTCAAGGGGTCAGGCCAACCCTAACACTCAATCACAAGGAAAAGACCCGCCCCAGAACACTGTGTATATTTTTTCAGTTAACTCAGAAGGCATTTTCATATCTCTTTTTTTCCTAGGTATTTAAGAAAGTTCTTGCCGTATCCTTCACACACTAACAATAGGTCTACTGTGGAGGTGGCGGGAAAGATGAATACCTATGAAAAGAAATATGAATAAATGTAAACAAGCATAAAAATGTGTGGTATCATAAAAATTCATGTCCACAATGAATTGTCTTTATTATGCATCTTCCTTCTTTTTATTTTATGGACTTAATTCGCTGTCATTTTAGGCAACTACTATTAACAACATCTCATTTGATGATGACAAATTTGTTGACATCTCTCTTCTTTCTAGATTTAGTTGAACTCAAAGAAAACCTTTGAAATGCAAATAATTGACCATTTCTCATGCCTCCAAGAAGGTTTGGAACATGGCAAAACTTGAATGTGTCTTGGAAAGTATCGTCTACTTCCAGAAAAGTGTAGGAATCCATATCTAATTCTCAAGAGAGATGAGGACTGAGTGAACATGAAATACAGACTGTGGTCAATTTTAATTCTTTCCCACATCAGATTTTCATGAAACATTGTCATTTCTTTGAGTGAGACAAATGAATTTCTCTAATACTTTATATATCCATTGGTAAAATTCAATTCAAAAAAACCTCTAAGGTCAAATATAAATTATTTTGTTGTTATATTTCATTTTGGATTATATAGAATCCAAATTCTATATAAAGACAATCCTCTTGCCTTTTCTTTGTCATTAGAACAAATTATAATTGGTCAAGTCCCAAGATTATAAAGCACTATTTAAACATTCATGTTAGGTATCAAGATTAGAGGAGAATACAAAGACTAGTGTGTTAAAGGATAAAGTTTCTGAGACCAGGTGGGGCAACTTACACAGGTTTTAAGGAGTAAGTACAGTACTCAGTTTTAGAAGGAAAGGAGGGGCGATAGTATGTTTTGGCAGTAGCTTAGATTCTTAATACAGAAGATATTATTTTAATTGTCTTCATAATTGAATCTAATAATATGCTTTCCCTGTAACAGAAATTTATATTTCCTCTATCTCTGTGGGTACATTTCTCTGAGACTAAGAAAACTTTGTAAAATGAGGATTGAAGAGGGATCATATTCTTTTAAATGACTTTCCTCAGCCCTTGCATCAGAGAGCCTGAGGCAGCCTCGGGCACTGAGCACTGGGTCAGACCAATTGTAAAGTAAAATTCTTTTGCTGCAGAGCCCAGACTCATAATCCTGGGCCAGACATGGTGGAGTCTTGTTCCTCCATCGACTCCGGTCGACCTCTAACAAAATTCTGACTGTTTTTCTCTCCATTTTTTCTGTGAAGAGAGTTTTCATTTTATACTCTTCCAATTTAACAGAGGTTCAGAAAAGGTTAAAAAGAAAATGAAACACCCCCTTCAAAAAACAAAACAAAACGAAAAAGTAGTCCACAGTCTCCCACTGTATTGGAGCCAAGAACTCTGCCAATTTTGCTCTCATGTCTCTGAGTTATACCCTGACCCTTTATATGACCAGTGGGGCTTGTTGCATAAGATCTATCTGGGCGCCTGTCTCAAAGTGCTATCTTTGTCCATATTTCAAAACACTCACAGATATTTTATCATTAATTAGTATTCATATTATGTCTCAAACAATCTGTTCAAGAATAGGGGAAGTGAACTAGTTGGACAGCTCTTCTGTTTGCCTAGTGATTAACATGGATGATGTATGGAGAAGCCTAAGACTTATAAAAAAGGGTATATGTTGGGTAGGTAACTCCTGGAACATCTAGACGCTCACCTACTTTGGATGTTGAACTTCTCCAGAAAAACTATACTTGGCAAACAGGGTGGGGAGACACAGACCTCTTTAAAAATAGACCCATGCCTTTTTGATTCACAGCATCCTGGATTGCTTTTCATCATGTTATCATGCCACTTGGGAGCTGGCTGGACTCCCTTGTTCAGTGACATATACTTCATAGAGTGTGTGTGCGCGCGCGCGTGTGTGTGTGTGTGTGTTTTAAAAAAACCATTTGTTCTTCAAACCACAACATGCTTTGCATTTCTCTTTCAAATTTGAGGGTGTATATATAGATTGATCAAAATAATATTTTTAACATTCCAAACAATTTAGAAAGATAGTGGATGGGTGTCAGTTAATCTATTATGTTCCTCTCTTCCTCCTCCCCCTCTTCAGCTGCTAATCTTAGAACTTGTGTGCCAAATTGTGTAAGATATTCTTCCAATAGCTACATGTGTGACTCTTTTGTGAGCTCTACAGACAGTTATGAGGACAGATTTGGAGTTGCATATGGGACTGTCACATGATTTGATTGCCTTGTCTTCCAGGCACTGAGATTTCTTTTCACTGAGCTTTAATACTGAGGAATTTTTAGTTGTGATGGAAGTTCAGCAAAGTCTCTATTAAAGAAATTACACACCCCAGGAATGGGGAAGAAAAAAAAAAGTTTTTACTCAACACCACTCTGTATTTGGCATCTCTATATACTGAACAGTTCATATGTTTACTTTTTCCAATGGTGAAAAAAATTCACAGAATTTTTATGAAAATCAGAGAGTTAAGAGCCTTTATTATCCTCCTTGCTCTTTTGGAGCAAGATCTAGTAGATGTCTCAACAGAAAAAAGAAGCAGATGCTTTGTAAAAAGGTCTCATATAATTCATGTCCAATTATAGAGAATGATCTACAGAAAAAATGTTATCTATCAACTGTTAGGAGCCAAAAATACTGTGCCTTTAGTCTCTGAAACAGAAAGGTGCAAATCCATTTTCAACTTTATAGAGACATATTGAAAACCCTCTTTCAGGACCCAAACACCACACGCCCTCATCCCACTGAAACACAGTGCCATCCTTGAGGGACACAGAGCATTAAAACAAGGTCTTTCTCCTAATCTTATTTCAGATGTTTCTCAAGAATAAATAATACCCTAGTGATATCTGTGTCCAGTGCATTAAGACATATAATATTTTAAAAGTGTTAATCACATATACCCAAAGAGCTTTTTTTTTCTTTTAATGCTGTGTATAAGATTACGCATCCTCATATTATTTTTACTCTGTAAAACAAATACAGTGGTTAATTTCTGAGAGCTACATCTATTAGGCTTGAAGTCTTAATTTAGAAATAATTATGGCTAGCATATTTCGATTGCCACTCTGAACCTAGACTCTATCAAATAAATATTTTATATACGTTACTTCTAATCCTCAGAATAACTCACAAGAGTGGGTATTATTATTATTGTTATCTTCTTTTTTCCCCATTGAGTAAAAACTCAGAAATAGCTGGAATGAGGAGAGAAGTATACTTTGTTGTTTTGGACCTTAATTGCCTTCTCCTGTTTTAGGTCGGAAAAGTCTCGTACCTTGCAAGGGAAATTGCACTAACACCTTGCACAAGGAAACTTGTGAGTGGTAGAACACAAGCAGAAACTTCCATGTCCTTAAACCACACCCTGAAAATTCTGGAGGCCACTCATGGAGACACTGGACCTCACCACATTCTCGAGGCTCACTGTTACATAACCGGCAGCAAGTTCATTGCAACTGCTCTGGACTCCTGGCCGAAGAACATAAGGACACATAACAAGGTACCTACAGTATCTATTTTATTTCTAGTCTACAAAAGAGCAATTTATGAAAAGGTTTGCTTCAGACAATATCAAGTCTTTCTCTATGCATTTCATAAGGCTTTGCACTAAATCTGGCATAATAAGATTTGATTGAGCTGTTATGTTCTGCTGTGTAAGTGGCTGTGCACAATTGAGAAAGAAAATTGCTTAATAGAAAGTTATAGTCATCACTAACTTTATCTTAATTCTCCGAAGCAATAAGTTAAGACTCGTTGAAGAGCAACTTAGAGCTCTTAGAAAATGTTGAAAAATATTCTGTTTAGAAACATTTCTGTCCATGTGGTATACTGTACTTTCTGGAAATGGGGGTTTATCTTTCTGATATTTTGTTCACTTGGGGTACGTTTTATCTTATTTTTCCAAAGACATTTGAAAAGGGCCTTTTCTATCCACTCTTCTAAAATATTTAACAGAGATGATGCTTTTCAGCATGAGATCTGTACCCTGGTTTGAGGTTGTAACTCCTAGTTATCTCATAGACATCAAAAGCCATTTCTGAAATATACTGAATTTAGAATGTACCATTATTTATACTTTTATATCATCAGAAGGTAATGGATATTTAAAATAAATAATAGATTAAGCTGATGATTGGAATTTATTTTAGAAAGAACTTACAAGAATCTGTTCTCTGTTAATATTAAAAGTTACATTGGCAATACCATCATTATTTGCAGTGGTATTATTATCTACCTAGTAAATCTATGAGACGTGAACAAGCAGTGAAACTAGCAAGAGTTTTAGTAAGTTTAGAGCTTCATAATGTTGCTAATTGCAAAGGAAATATGAAAAAATCTTTTACTTTCTAAATATCCGCAGTGACCAATTTAAAAAATAATAGAGGAAAAAAGACAACACGCACAGTAGCATCAAAAAACTCCAAGAAATTTCAGGACCTCTCTAAAGAAAACCATAAATCTTTATGGCGGGATGAAGCTTTCAAAAACTGGAAAGATACACCATGTTTCTGAATGGAAATGATTTAGGTTTTAAATAGTTTTTATTTTTAAAATGAACTTAATTTCATTAAAATCAAGTCTCATAGGGAATGTACTTAACACAATGATTCTGAAGTAGATATGGAAGAATAAAGCAGGCAAAAAAAGCCTGAAAGAAACTGAAAAGAAGAAACTAGAGGAGAAAGAGGGACATAGGGAAGGAGAGGGCGAAGAATAAGAAAGCCTCAGACTGCTAGATATTAAACTATAAGGCAAAGATACAATAAAAATCATGTGGCATTGGTACAGTAACAGATAATAATCCCAAACTTGAAATTGCTAAAATTATGGCTTTCATATTTGTAGAGGTGGATGTGTTTCCTTAGATGCTGCCTGTTACTGATTTGGCAAACTTTGCTTTGAAGACGCCTTGTCTTCCATGAAGGAGACTGCTCACTGCTGCACCTGATAACAAGGTGGAGTTTGCCAGCAGTCAGTACTAGCTGCCTCTTACTTTGATTATTACACTTGCAGTTTCTCTGAATCCAACAGGCTCTAACGCTCCAATATCTGAGCTTCCAATTCATCAGGAAAATATTTCCTGGATTTGTGCTTTATTTTATTTTTGCTGTGGCTGACACATTTGAATTTGAGCTATTTCACAGATTCCCCTCCCCCATGCCCCTAGTGGCTTCATTTGGTATTCAATGCAAGCTAAAAATAAGATGATATAAAAATTTAAATTATATAAGCTAAACTTCAGTTTTAATGTAGAATAAAAATATTTATTCATAATGTATCTCTTCTCACTTACCCACAGATGTTAAGTCCCAATTTTCAAAAAGTTTCACCAAGGAAAGAATGTATAATATTTTCAGTGAGGCTAAGGGGCAAAATAAATACGGGTCATCTTTATAGATCTCGAAAAATAAAGGTAATTTCTAAGCATGCCAACCATACCCACTCTACAATGAAATGTAATGCAAATTACCATATCAAACTGAAAATTCGAGTATTCCAGTTAGTGGTATTTAGTTTCCTACTTAGTTAATGTCAGTTTAGGTACTGTTTACAGTCATTTGCTACAGAATCATTGTATGTAATTATTTTGCTGTCTAAGAGAATGCATTTATAGATGAGAAGAAAATGAGTTTGGGAGAGATCATTTTGCAGAGTTGAAATTTATGGCCAGTATTCTAATTTATAAGAAAAGTATCTAGTTTTTGCTTTAAAAATGACTTGCTATTAGAAGCTAAATGATCATTTTATAATTTTCTATAGTGAAAGAAAAGTGTTTTTAATTTAATTAGCTATGCCTGAAAGGATATTTGAGTATATTCTTACTGGAATAATTAGTAATACGAACATATAATAATTAGCTATTATACTCTTTCCAGAAATTTTTTGGTTCTTTGGTTTTCTTTGAAGGTGCTAGGAGAGTACAGATTGACATAATATTATTCAACATGCTGGTACTTTTTAGGATGATAATGTTGGTTGTTAAAACTTTACTAAATTGACTTGACAGTTTCAAATTAAGTATCATCTTGTGTTTTTCCTTTTTCCATATCTTTTTAATGACAGTGTCATATAATATGATGGTTTTATGAGTAGTTTTGCTCTCTCATTCATCAGAGTAATCAATGGGGAAAGGAGCCATATGGGTTGTAGTCCATTTGTATTGGATAGGACAGATGGCATTATTGATAGATGGAAATATTCCAAATATTTATTGTATAATGATATCACAGGGACTCTAACTTCTGAATTTTAATACTTTAATTTCTACAGTAACTAGCAAATTAAGTAATTTATTCAGTTACCATGTATCCATTCAATTATATCAATGTGTGATTTGTAGCATTAATTACCTTTCAGTTAATACTTTATTTTACATGATGGGCATTTTTCTTACTAAGTCTTTGTGTTTACTTATCTGATTTCTGACCAAGCCATCAGTTCAATCTTGAGGATTTTAAAGCTGAAAACAGTTTTTGGAGCAGACAGTAAGTTAAAGATAGGATCCCAGGAGTGAATGAAGTCAAGATCCCATAACAGTTCTTCACCAATGTCACCTCCTATGGGAGGCAAAGAGGGAAGGGGTAGTCTTAAAGACTCTCTATACATTTGCGTCTTGCATAAATTTCTACTCCCAATAGATTTGCTAAAAGTATGTTTTAATAGAAGTGTGAACATAAGGACAGAATGGTATGATTCAAGTAGTTATAGTTATATTTCATTTTCTCCATTTGAAATTGAGTCCTTTGACGAAGGGTTACTGCTGGTGTAGTAAAGTTAATGCACTGTCTTCACAAATGTTTGACGCCATCCCAGAAGCACATTTGCACTAGTAGAAATAAATGAAATCCAGTGGGAAAGAGACCTTCACTTTTTACTGTGTATACTTTTGTATTGTTTAAATGCTTACTGAGGGTGTCTGGGTGGCTCAGTCGGTTAAGCGTCTGCCTTTGGCTCAGGACATGATCCCGGGGTCCTGGGATCGAACCCCGCATCAGGCTCCCTGCTCCGCAGAGAGCCTGCTTCTCCCTCTCCCTCTGCTCTTTCCCCTGCTTGTGCTCTCACTCTCTTTCTCTTTCTGTCAAATAAATAAATCTTTAAAAAAAAATAAATGCTTACTGAATGCATATAGCCATGCTTTACTTCTGCAATAGCGAAGTAAAAAATGATAGTTTGAGCCATTCCCAAACTTCTCTTGCCATTGTTTTATTTTTAAAAAGGTATCAACCCCTACTATTGAAAGCCTACTATGTATTTAAATACTATGTATTAAAACTCTCTGACAGTACCTCCAGGTAACCTTCTATTTTATTTAGAAAGTAATGTAAATTCTTTAAAAGTAGTGACCATTTTTTCCAAATTAAAATTTAGGATACATTGTCTAACAGTGTTGTTTTTTTTTTAATTTTTGAATTTGTTACTGTAAAAAAATTACAAAAGCATAAAAACTAAAGGCTTTTACATTTAGTTATAGATTTATCAATTTCTAACTGACTGACACAGAATCTAGCTAACTGCCTTTCACATATCTAGAGCTCAATGTTTGTTGGTTGATAGACAAGGAAGGATGCTATACACCATAAACATCTGGAAACAGAGTTTAGTTCAGTATTTTCAAAGTTATAGTGTGATCCCATGAACCAAATAGAAACTTTATGCTAAAGTTTTGATAAGATCACTCTTTTTAAAAAGTTCTTATAGATACAGACTATGTAATCATATTGAAAGGAGAAGCCAACCAAGCTTTATTTAGTCACAAATGTCCAAAAGCATTGAGTAAGCCAAGAAGTGGACATGGTAACTTAGACCTATCCCATTTAAGATAGACTGTCGGCCATATGACTTAGAGTAAAACAACACTACTTGTATTCCTACTGCCCTGGCAAATACGAATGAACCAAATACACCCTGACGATTCCAGATTTCTCCAACACAGGAGACAGTTTCGGAAGCACTGATTAAAATGGAGTAGATAATATTCTGATAGAAATCTTAGGACCAATAATAAGCCAAGAAAAAGACTAGCACTAATTGAAGTGATATGGAATTTGAAGCATTCTACACATATTTACTGTTTCTTTAAAAAATCAACGTCTCAGTAGTATAAAAGGTACGGGGTTTTGTTTTGTTTTGTTTTGTTTCTGGTCACTAAAGCCTTTTATTTCCTTCATTTATGGAATCACATGCATGAGTGCTTTTGAATAAAATTTGGGAATAATTTTTACTCGGATCTTTGTATCTACGTTTGCAGACTTTCCCCTTCCCTGATCTGTTCTAATGTTCTCATTCTTGATGTTTGTCTCTCCTGCTCTCTCCTTCCTCCTTTGGTAATCTTTCACACATTGAGAGACAGAAACAAAAACAGAAAGACATATCAGCTATTCCTTTGGATCATCAAACAGGAAACTTCTCTCAGGCAACACTGCAATGTAGTTACATTGTTATGTGGTGGTGGTTGTTTGAAGAAAATTTTATTTTTCCTTTCTTATTTTCAATTTTGTATATTTGGGGAAGGTTTGTTATATCTTCCCACTGATGGAAAGGAGAAAAAATATCTAGGGCTGAGCAAATATCTAAAAATATTCAATCACATATATAGCAAATGAATGACTCTTTTCACCGTATTTTGTTAAAGGTTTTTCTCTTGAATGTTCTTATCTATAGTTTTGGGCATGACCCATCCTCTCACCCCCACAAAAGGCCCTACATTCCTAAAAATAAAACATGAAGACTAAACCTCAGAATTTAATTTGTATCTTAATAATTTCATATGGCCCCAAATTATTTAAAGACAAACAGTATCAAAATTGTGTTTTAAACAAGCAAGACCTGTTTGGAAGCAAATTATAATATTTTAAGAGCACTGGAATATTTATCCAACTAATCTTTTTAAGATGTAATACTCTTACAGAAGAAATATAAAAGTGCTCAATAATAGATTTCTAAATTTAGTCCCTAGTCAGTCGGACTTTGATTTAATCAGTTTTGTCAGGGGAAAAAAATCTGTTTTCAGGCTACCTACTTAATTTCCGAAGATGGGATGATAGTAACTGATCATTCTGTGAATAAAGAAGGAAATTTTGGCATACTAAGGCAGTATATAAGCTGAAGTTCTTGAACAAAAGCAGCCTGTCAACTATGGTGCATTTAAGTACAAGAAAGATTGATGTTTGCCAAATGTCAAATCAGAGAGAAAAAAAAATGTTTTCAAGCTTAGGGGATTGCCAACAATGAAAGGGAAAATAAATAAAAATTTATATGTACAATATTGTTATACCTTGTCAAGGAAATGTTAATTGAAATTAGGTCTCCTTTTTGAAAACATAATGTAAAATTTCCACCAGAAGACTACTCAAGAGTCTGACAATTAACGTAAAAGTAGAATTTTAAAAGATACAAAGAGATGGCGGACATAACAAAAATTGTGCTGTTAGATAATCAAAAAGCTATGCTCTAGATTTCATTGTCAATTAACTCCTACTGATTAATTAATATAATTGGTTATGTTACTAAGAGAAAGCTAAGAGTTTTGAAAATTATCGACATGAACCATGTGAGACTCCATCCTGAATTCAACAGTTAAAATATGCAGGTTTCTGTTTATTTATTCTGCATTATCAGGTTTATGACATTTATTTGGTAGCTAGATATTGTTGTGAATGTGCAATGATTTGAGTTATTAAAATACAGTTTGCTTATGATCCATGTGAGGAACATGCAGTGCATTCAAATAACTAGGTAACATTAGGCCTTTCATCTCAGAGCGGGTATGTTTCATTTCCCTAGGGTTGGGATTAAATTGAGATTTTGTATTCATTTGAAGTAATTGTAATGAGAATATTTAACATGGGTCAAATGGAGAATAGTGGCACCCTGGAAGTGCTTAGAAAAAATTTGCCTTTTTTATACATTTTTCCACAGTGGGATTGAAAAAGCTTACCATGCCTTGTTTAACAATGTTATATTGTTTTATTTGTGAATCTAATGAAATCTTTGGCAGAAAAGAGCACAAATTGCTTAAATGAATTTTAGAAAATAAGAAGGCATCTGAATCAAATAATTATACATTTGAAACACATGAGATACTAGTAACAATCTTTACCTACACAAAATCAGAGATATGTATACTTAAAAAAAAACTCTTAATATTTCCTTTTTATTCCCATAAGGGAAAGTGGAGGAAAATTGTATTTTATTTGCCCACAGATATGGGAAAGAATTGCTCAGCAGAGCTATGTGCCCACAACAGATTTTTCCAGACTCCTTTTTCCCCTGAAGCAGTCTTTTTATTTGAGCCCATAAGTGATTTTCCATCTCTCACTGAAGTGCTCAGGTATATTAGCACCATGCTCTCTCTCAGGACATTGACTTTGTTAAAGCCAAGAGGAAATAAATTATTTCTTTGTGCTGTTTTTTTGTGAGTGCTAAACTGGATCAGCCTGTGAGTAAAAACTGGCCTGTCACTGAATGACCAGTTATTTAAAATCATGTAAAAATTATATTAGACTGAATGATATCATGTGATCTTAGAGAAAGTTTCTTTACCAAAGAATGCAAATACTGATAAAATTCACTGAGCTCTAAATGATACTCAGAAACCGTTTTAGTGCTAAAACATACCCAGTGATTGCTTAAGGCTAGATTACACTGTCTCAAAAGAATATGATAAGTTGGGTCAATGTAACAGGCTAAAATAATACAACATTTTCCAAAAGAGTTACAGGCTTTTGCCCTAAGTGAAAATGTATTTGTGTTGAGCACATTCTAGCATGGAAGCTTGTTTGAATGTACCGATAAATCTGGACATTACCTCGGGAAACAAAGAGTGTCTTTCCAGTGCCATTAAGAGTTAACATATCACTACAGCTACTATTCATTATTTATGCTTGATGAAGACCTTTCAGATGTGCCTAGAAAACAGCCACTACATTGTACATAGCAGACACAGTCCACATCAGTATCTGCAACAAGTCAAAGATGCCTAGCAATAGCACTATAATTTCAGATTATTCTGGAAGTCCTAGACAATTCAGTAAGGCACCTAAATACTAAGATTTATTAGAAAAAAGAACAAATTATCATTTTCATGAAATGTATAATCACATACAATATAATTTAAGTCAAACATACCTAAAATTGCCCGGGGCTTTCTCATCCTATTTCAGAAGAATATGATAAATTGGGATAATGGGAATGGCCTTATGTAATATGACTTTTTCTAATATATTTGCAGACTCTTGCCTTAAGTAAGTGTATATTTTGTGTTGAGCACATTCTCACATGGAGAATCCAAGGGAATCAACTGGGAAAACTACTTGAACTAAAAAGGGAATTAACTAAAATTGCAGGATACAATATAAATAATATATTTTTAAATTTTTCATCCACCAATAATATCTTGATTCGGGAGTGGGGAAGTGGGAAAATAAGTTCATATAATAATCACAATTACAAGATAATTGGTTATATTCTTAAAAATTGCACAAGACCCCTGTCTGGAAGGAATTACAACTTTCCTGTGTAACATACAAACTGAAAGCTTCTGAATGGGAATATTATAAAGATGGCATTTAACTACAGGTATAACTTGAGCACATCAGTCAAAATTCTAGTGGGATTATTTTAGAAACATGAAGAAATTATTCTAAAATGTTTAGGATTCAAAATAGCAAAGGACAGTTTTCAAAATACTGATAAGGAGTGATATGACCTATTAAATATGAAAATATTTTTCTGACACAACAATGTTTAAGATGGCATGGTACAACTGCAGCCAGATTAATAAAATGGAAGAGATAAACACAAAATTAACCTTATATTTCTATGAACCAAATATGACAGAAGCTCCTAATAATGTAGATAGGATGGATTATTCAGTGAATGATAGTAAGAGATTTGGCTAGAGTTTGGAAAGAAAAAAAGAGTGATACAATAGAATTCAGATATTAAATATAATTTTTAAGAAATCTTAATTACATAGAAATGCTCATGGAATAGAAAAAATTAGGGGCATCTAGGCGGCTCAGTCAGTTAAGCATCCAACTTTTGATCTTGGCTCAGGTCTTAGATCAGGGTTGTGAGTTCAAGCCCCACATTAGGCTCCACGCTGGGAGTGGGCCCCACTGAAAAAAAAAACAAAGAAAAAATTGAAAATTTTTATACAATATGAGTTTAGTCAGGTAAAATACATATGCTTGTGTGTATTTGTAAAATAAACTGATAGGAATTATACCAGAATGATGTAAATAGTAAAAAAAAAAAAAAAGAGGGGATGTTGGTATGATTGCAAGAAAATTTTAATTTTCTTTATACATTTGTAATTTCCAGCTTCTTTCTTCAATTATAAGTGTGTTATATAATCAGAAAAATAAAAGTTTTTGTCTTTGGATTTTGAAGCAACCATCATGGGGTGCCTGGGTGGCTCAGTGGTTGGGCGCCTGACTCTTGATTTCAGCCGGAGTCGTGATCTTGGTGGCGTTGTGGGATCGAGCACCAAGTTGGGCTCTACTTGGCTGGAGTCCACTTGCCCCTCTCCTTCCCCACCTCTTCACTTGCATGTGTGCTCTCTCTCTCTGTCAAATAAATGGATGCATACAGCAGCCATCATGTTATCCTAATATGTAACAAATATTATACATTTCCCAGCACAAAATAAGTACAGACTTGCTTCATGAAGATACAGTTTTGTTGTTGTTTTTCTTTTCCTTTTGCAATGTACAATTAGAATACTATCTATATAGGGCGTCTGGGTGGCTCAGATGGTTAAGCGTCTGCCTTTGGCTCAGGTCGTGATCCCAGGGTCCTGGGATCGAGTCCCGTATCAGGCTCCCTGCTCCTTGGGGGCCTGCTTCTCCCTCTGCCTCTCTCTCTCTCTCTCTCTCTGTCTCTCATGAATAAATAAATAAAATCTTTAAAAAAAAAAGAATACTATCTATAAGCAGGGAGCAGACAGCAATGCTCACCATTACATTTCCAACATTTAGATAATGCTTTTTTTTTTTTTTAAGTACTCTCTACACCCAATATGGGGCTCAAATTCAGGACCCTGAAATCAAATGTTTCATGCTCTTCTGACTGAGCCAGCCACGTGACCCAGAAAAATGCCTGATACATAGTAGGCATGCAATAAATATTTGACTAAAGAAATACCTAATTAATCAATATAAAACTCATTTATTTGCAAAGATATTAATGGATTGATTCCTTCAAATAATCTTTTTTCCACAGTAGTCATTTTTTAAGGGTACAGTCTAATCAAGGAATGACAGTTCTTTGATTATCTAGTATCTAATTTGAGCTAATTAAAAATTTTCCTCTCTTAATTTAACCTAGGTAGAAGTAGGCTAGTACACAAGGCAAGAACACCAAAGAAATATTTTATTGTCTTCCATTTTGCCATGCTAGCCCTAGAATTCTATCATCTTCCTGGTTTTGGAAACCTAACCTCCCCTCAGACTATGCCACCATGACACATACTATTCAAAACCTCTCTCTTCTATCCTTTCTTTCTTTGTTTTCTAGAGAATCTCTGGGCATTTGGCTTAAGTTCCCCATTGCTTGGAATCTAACTTATTTCCTTTGAGGAAGCCAATACTTCTCCAATGGGGAAAGAGAACCAATCTACTACACCTCCCCTTTGAAGAGCTCGACCTTTAATTCTTACCAAATCTTTCTGCATTAAACCAACTGCCTGGAGTCTACATTGTAATAGCATCACAATGGCAGACCCTTACCCTTCTTCAAGCTCTGGTGCCCTCATTTTATGAGATATATACTTTTTTTCTTTCTTCTATCATATACCCATTCTCCTCCTGCATCCCAGTCAGCATTTTCCTGTTCTATTCAAAGAGGATTTTCTTCCCCCGGGGTCATTTATATTCAGCCATTTTGCTGAATTATATTCAGCCAATGTGTATAGTTACTCCATTCTTTTTTATGGCACAAGAGTATCCAGATAAATCTTGGTAATCTGTCATCCTTAAATTACATTAGAGAAAAAAATAATGACATGAAAAATAATTGATCTAGAAGTCAAGAAATTTGGGTTCTAGTCCTTACTATTTTTCTCTCAGCCACAAGTTAAAATGAATGGCAGTTAATTCAACTATGACCTCAATTTTCTTAAAAAATAATATTCCCTTCTATCTCTAAATTGCCTTTGACCATTTCATTCATTTATTTATTCAACCAATGCCATTTATCGAATTGTTACTGATTTTTCCAGCACTGTGTCAGGTATTCAGTTAGGATACAGAAATAATTAAGAGATAGTTCTCACCTCC
This sequence comes from Callorhinus ursinus, assembly GCF_003265705.2. Taxonomy (NCBI): domain Eukaryota; kingdom Metazoa; phylum Chordata; class Mammalia; order Carnivora; family Otariidae; genus Callorhinus; species Callorhinus ursinus. Next base: position 2,647,799 of record NW_027397087.1, on the reverse strand, counting down.
ATGATACAAGTTGCATTACTTTCTGCCTGAAACTGTGAGGGAGCTGATTATTCTATAACTAAGACATTGAATCTTGACTTCTGACTGAGCTCCATATTTGGAGTATTATTTTAAAAGAATGCATTTATATTTTTTCTAATCATTTTCCAGTTGTACTTATGGTAGTATGTTACCTATGTTCAACATTTAAGAATTCTGAGCAGGCAACTTTCTTCCATGATGACTTTTCAGATAAAGATTTCTGATCCTGTTATGCTTGCTGTTAATTTCAAAATATAAGAAGGTGTATCCTTCAAGAAAAACTTAACAAATTTCGTATTTGCTCACCTGAGGAAACTGCTTTAAAAGAAAGAACAGTTTTCCAAATTGAATAGTTCTTCCTGACTTACACTTGACTCAAAGGATAGAATAAATGAATAATTTTGTATGCAAGTTTCTTGGTTTGCTTACAACTTTCTGCTAAGACTCCAGAGACCTTTAAGCAAAGGATTCCACCCAGTACATTTGTTGTATATGTATGTGTGTGTACATTTTTTTTCAGAAAGCATATGTTAGAAGGGCTATTAAGCAATTAGCTTCATGCATATAGATAGTTCATTTTGCACCAAACCATATGATGTGATTGGAATTTATAGAAAACCATCTTTCTTGCCAGGAATTGAGGCAAGTTAATTCTCTAGTTTGGAGAAGTGTGGTCTTATGGCTGCAATCTGTACCCTTAAAAATTAGGAACCTAGTATTCTATATTCGATAGCTTAGAAAAGTATATAAAATATAAAAAATTGTCTTTATTAAATATAGAAATTGGAAAAAGAAAAAGAAAACCCAAGTAGAGTACCTGGTTCATTTTTCATGCTCACTAAATGTTTGTTAACTTAAAATAAAATGAAACCAGCAGGGGTTGAGATTAGTTTTGTTTTGTTTCTTTTTTATAAAAATATGTGCCATAAAGTTTTGTGTCCTTGTCAGATTTGGCTCAGGGCTTTCTAGCAGTCTATGCAAAAAAGGGGAATGCAATCAGTGAAAGAACCTGTCATGTCAATGAGATGAAAACAAACTGGCTACTCAGGTGAAGCCCAACTATTTTTAGGGATTTAATAACTCTTCCCAGAATGAATGAATGATGCTGAAAGCTGCGAAAGATTTCTTCCATTTGCATTTTTAGGAGGTCCCTTGGCTCTTCACTGTCTTGACAGTAAAGAGCAAAGAACTTTATGTAGCTATTTCTCAGATCAGTGGTCAAGGAAAACTGCTTTTATGGGGACAACACACCACCACTGCTTGATATGGTAATGTGTCTTAATTCAAAAAATATTCTGAAATACCTAGAAATCCTGAAGTGGAGAGAGATTGCATATACTTCAGGCATGTATACATTTTCCATGTGTAAAATAAGATTCATTGCCACCTTTTAAAGTTCTAGTTCTGCTTTACAAAAAGAGTGTGTTACCATCTTGTCTCATTTTTATGGTACTCATATCCCTGACCACAACCATTAGTCAGTAATTTTTTTCCTCCTTTTTGAGGGGTGGGGATTATACTAAAAATCCATGGAATATCTCCTACAAGATGTAAAATTCTACATGATTGGCCTTTTGTAAATATTAAGCAAAACCAGTAAATCAAAATGATCAGATTAACATATTTTAGCAGAAGCATCCATATGAAAGGAAATGTTGACATTCTTTATGAAAGCTGCTTTTTCCCTTTACTGCTGCCATTTTTATTGTGGATTTCCCTGTTCAGCACTTAGTTCCAATTTTTTAAATGATCCATTTCAACACTAGACAGCAATATTCTTACAGTCATATGAGTTTTTGGTTGCATTTTATTATATTAAAGATTGCAGAGCTCTACTGTGAATTATAGTATTAACATTTCTTGTATTTTAGAGGACTGTGTTCAGAAGAATTCATGTGACTGAGTCCAGGAATTCTTTGTTTGGGCCTTTGAAGAGTGAAGTCCAATGTAATTTAATCTTTAGTGGTAACCAGGGCAGGAGTTCATTATATAATTTCAAAAAATTCAAAAGTACAAAAGCAGTAGATAATTCATTCAAGAATCCCAAGAGGTGTTTGATTTACAGTTGACTTACTTAGGAAAAAAATAAAAAATAAAGTTGACTTACTCAGTTGAAGATGATAATACTTTCAAGTAATACTTCCAATTTACCTGAATATAGTTTTTCCCAGAACTTTGCTTATAACTTAGTTGCCTGAACTCAAAATGCAGTTTTCTTAGAAGTGATGTTTATAAATTCAAGTCCATCCAATGGATACTTAAGTGCCAATGCTATCTCAGCCCTTAAGAACTTGCTGGTGGTGTGGAAAAAAAAAAGGCAAGGACACAAATAACTCAGCAAACCTCTTTTCAACACGTTGTCAAATGCCTTATAAAGCAAGCTCAAACATGGCAGAGAGCCACCACTGAGTTTCAGAGTCAAAAAATGCATAAATTGTTACAAGCTTATTCTATAGATCAGCTACCCAAAATTTGGGAGGTTTGTGCTAATATCTTACTCTCAACTGATTGACATTTCTTCTTCCTCAGCATAAGTACCCTGCTACACAGCTCTCCAGCCCCCCCAAAAAATGGGGCAATAGAAAGCTGTTCTGGCTGATGAATAATCAGAACTTTACTGGATTTAAGAACTTTACCCTTTTCTTACTAAGCTTAAAATCTCTGCCTATCTTAAAGCTCTACCTTAAAATCTCTCCTTTCACTTAGGTATATGATTAATATTGACACCCCCCAAAAAAAATAACAAATTGCCAAAGCATTTTTATCTCTTTTAACTCTTCACCAGAAGTGGCAGAGTTTCTGACACCATAGTCTATTTTCACTTGTGGTGAATTTATTTTATGATCTATTTAGCATAGCACAGTATTCTTGTTAATATTTTTGAGAATTATTTACACTGTTTTACCTTAGATTTCATGTTTGCATTTGGAAGCAAGTTTTTCTTTTTCCTATGGATCCCGTTATAAATGTGATTGAGAACCCTATTCTATTAAATGAGGGATACCTCATTTTATCAGTACTTGCATTTCTCTCCTAGTCTCCCAATTGGAGATGATATTTAAAATATTTAAAATCTACTGTAGCACCCACTCTTGGCCCACCAGCCAGCCCACCCTTCCAGGTTCTTTTGTCTCACCTTGGCTCCCTCAGAGCCAAAGTCCCATGAAGACTGAAGTTCCCACAGCTTCAGAAGAGATGAGGACCAGCCAATCTGTGGGCATCCCTGGAGGAGCCACTGGCCGTGCCTGGGAGGGAAGGCTTTGAGAGATTGACTGGCTCAGGCATCAACTAGTCAGAGTTAGAGCAGGTTTGTGCAAAGCAGAGCATGAACTCTTTACTCGCTATACCAAGGGCATCCTGGGTGAGAAGCCAGCATGGCCAGGGCACTCTTACCAACCTGTGGGGGAGTTTTAAAATATTTTAATAATCTGTGGAGCCTTACCTGTAAACACTGAGTGTTATTTTTAACAACCCATTATAAGAAGCTGGATCTACAGACTTAAGGCAGTTGTGTATGGATAAAAGGGCATTTTAGCCTGCTGTCTAAATGTTTCTTTGTCTCCCATACTTGAATCTAACTTTCTTCTGCTTCCAATATGGGTTCAGTGCCTGCAAGACTTTCAGTAACTGTTTACGCAAACTTTTGTCTCTTTCCTTCCTTAGCTTTAGTTTCCTCTTCTGTTAAATGATGTACGTTAGTGTTTCAACATACAGTTACTGTGAAGTTTAAATGAAATAATACAAGTGAAACCCTTAGTACAATGCCTGGAATAATGCTATAGCATCATTGCCTTTTCACAGGATCTGCAGTTAATAGATCTTATAATCCTGTATGCAGGTACATAGCTGATTGGTACATTTGACTACATGAATACATACTGTGCATTGTGTTAGAACAAAAAGATGACCTGGAAAGTAGGTTATTTTTGGGTATGAGAAGTTTTCATGCTTTCAGACACTGTAGGGCTATTGTGTACTTTGACAACTTGAAGAAGCCTGGGGTTGTAGGGGCTGATGGCAGCTCGTGGCTTCTGGGCTTGTATTCCTAATGAGGAAGAGGTATCCTTGCTCTCTAGACAGAGGGAGATCCTTTGTCAAGCTTCAGGTCTCCCTGTACTCATATATTATCTTTTCCTTTGACTTTTGCTCAAAACCAGGGAATAGAGCATATCTTAAAAGCACTAATGTCAGGAAACCCCAGGCTCTTTCATTTCTGCAACATGAATGAGAAGACTGTCATAAAAGATATGGAATCTTAGGAGGAAATAAATAAAAATGAATCCTAGAGGGCAGCATAAAAAAGAAGTGTATAGAAAAACTCTGTTAACAAGTAAATGAGTATTTTTAACAAGGGTTTCTTGTCATCCCCTTTGACTGGCATCAGAGTCTTCATTTGAACCGTGTCATCTTAGGTGCTCTGAGCAAATGTCAATTATAATCGGCTCTCCTGATGAAGACTAAACATCAAAATAAGAGTGTGAAGGAAGCGGAGTGCCACACCATTTGCTGAGAACTTCTTTGAGCCATGTCTATTTGTTTCCTCTTCCTTCTTGGTGTTTCATCATATTCGCGATATGCTTTTTTGTGTGTTCTGACTTTCCTTCTTGAAAGTCTTATTCACAAGTGGGTGTCGTTGTCTCAGTCACATATTGGCTTGGCACTGACTAATTACTTAACCTTTCTTGATGTTTTCTTCATCATGCATGAGGTGGGAAAAATTTCTCAGGTGCATTTCGCAACCTCCCAGCGAATGCTCTGGTTGTGATTTCTAAACCAAAACTGTTTGTATTATTCTAACTCTAAAATTGCTTAGTTTGAAAAATATTTTTTCTTCATATTCTTTGAAAGGGTCTTATTTAAAACATTTTTCCTCCTGTTCTTTCCATGCACTACCTTCATTGCTTCCCATGAAAACTTCCATGACCATCTAGATTAATAAGTGAAAGCCAAAACTAAGAGAGAAAAATGTGCAGCTAATTTTATATATGAGCAAGTATTGAACAATAATTGCAACATTTAAACAGTACCCAAATATTGGTAATATATCTTTGGTTTGCATGTCTGTTGATATGATTTTTCTTTGTTAAAGAAAAATCCCTTTTTTTATGTTAAATGAAAAAAAGTCCTTTTTCATGAAGTTGAGGTCATTTAACAAAGACAGATTTAGTGAGTGTCCCAATGTCTCTGTCTTTGCATTGTTCTTACAAAGGGGAAAGCTCAGAAAAAATTGTTATTTCAATGATACTATTTCATGAAAATATTTTACTATTCAGATATTAGTCATAGGTATTATAAATTTAGTTTCTTAACACATACATTATATTTACGCTTGTTATTAATACTACTTTTGAGATGGAAGATAGGAATTTAGTGTTATAAATGTATGAAATATTCTCTTTGATCTATTAGATCTTTTAATAAATTCAATACAGCACATATCATTTTGAGTTACAAGCATTAACTTACACCTCTGTCTCTTTCCCCCTTTCAAGATTGGCAGTTTCTAGAAAGCAACAACCTTTCCTGCCTTATGTTCATTTCTTATCAACATATAGGTTCTTGGCATGGTGCCTGGCAAATAGTGGATGTTTAAAAATGCTCTGTAAATAAATAAATGAATGATATTGATGTTACAGATGCACACAAATTGTGTAGGTTTGCTATAAGTGTACAAATTCAATAGTCTTAAAAAATAATGTCAGTTAATTATCTGCATCTTAATATACATCAGGAAGGAGCAAAAAACCCTATAAAGATCAATACTCAAGCTTAATCCCAAGCAGGTTCCATAACTCCATCAAAATGGATGTAGTCACTCAAGACCTTTTCTAAAGCTTGGGGTGGCACCTTTAGTTGTTTGCACATGAGGGCAATAATGGTTAAACTTGACAGTAATGGTCAGTGGGAGAAAATAGAGCTATTTTGCTTTCAAATGGGACTACCACCTAAGGAGAGGCAAGTCATGGTCAAAAGATAGGGTAGAATGAAGAGGGAACTGAGATTTATGATGTCTCCTCGTACCAGCCACTATGTCAGGAGCTTTACTGTTGCTTCCCGCAGTTCTTAGAACAGCGCTAAGAGTTAGGCACTATCACTCCCTTTTACTAATGAGGAAACAAGTTTCTCACAGCTATCAAGTAGGGGTCCCGGGATTTAAACTGGGGCTGTACAATACAAGCCCCGTTCTTTTGTGCAGAGAACATGATTGTGTTTCACCCCTGTCTTAAGTCCTTTCAAAAATAAGACAGGGCATAAATCAATGACACAAGTTATTCCCACCAGCCTTATCAGAAGTCAGATCCACCTCAGCAGTGGGGAGAGTGAGTATCAGGAAGGGTTTTCACAGTGGAAGAGCACAGACTTTGACCTGAGATGAACTTTGATCCATATCCCTGTTCTGCCTCTTGGTGACCTTGTGCAAGTTACTTACTCATGCTAATCTTAATCATTTAGAAGATGAAGATGCTCATGGAATTTCCAAATGACAAGTACAATCAATGCCTGAAACAGAGAAGGCCTTCAAAAGTGGTCATTGCTTGAGTCACCATTTACGTAAAACGATGCTTCATTCTTCTTTCTGAGTGTGCTACTTAAAGAAAGACTTGGCTGTTGGAACACAACAGAAAAAGAAAAACATTGTCTCTAGGGAGAGCTTACTTGATTTTATGACAACGGTATATACCTCAAGGTACAGGTCAGTTTGATATAAAATGCCTTTGACACACAATGAAATATGGCCCATTACATTGAATTTATACTTTTGCTTGTTATTTGCTTCATTATAAAGTGATTGATGATACATCTTGAAATTCATCAAAATTTCAAACAAACTATTTTTTGAGAAAAAAATTACAAAAGTGCCTTCAAGGGATTTGCAAATGTACTATAAATTATAATCAATGCCATAACAAATGCAATGGAAAAGTCAAACAGGGAGAGATAATTCCAAGTTTAGCAGATAATTCCAGTGTTGGGGTTTGCCTGGCTCTTAAATTATGGAACAGACTCTCTGAAGCAAAAGGAATATGAGAAAAATGGAGAAAGGGACACCAAGACCAGTACCTTTGTGGTACCAATCTGACAGTAGTGATAAAAAAACTAAAGTGTACCCTCCCCAATGTCTATCACTCAGCCACCCCATCTCTCCCACCCCACCACTGTGAATTGTGCAAGACTGTTGAATCACAGATCTGTACCTCTGAAACAAATAATACAATATATGTTAAGGAAGAAAAAAGAAGATAGCAGGAGGGGAAAAATGAAGGAGGGGAAATCGGAGGGGGAGACGAACCATGAGAGACGATGGACTCTGAAAAACAAACTGAGGGTTCTAGAGGGAAGGGGGGTGGGGGGATGGGTTAGCCTGGTGATGGGTATTAAAGAGGGCACATTCTGCATGGAGCACTGGGTGTTATGCACCAACAATGAATCATGGAACACTACATCAAGAACTAATGATGTAATGTATGGTGATTAACATAACAATAAAAAATTTAAAGGAAAAGAAAAAAAAGAAAGAAAAACTAAAGTGTAGCATGAAGTAAAGCTGGTGACAATGCTAAAAACACCTAATCATGACAAGTCATTTAAATGCTACTTTTAGAGTAAGAATTAGAGCAAAGAGGAGATCATCTCATTGCTTGGGAAGTCTACTGTAAACTTACAAGTTTAAAGAAAAAGGCACCAATGTTCTCTTTCTAGTCTGTTTCTGTCCAGTCCAGCCATGATGATGCTCCTCCAACTAGAAAGGCAGACCAATAACAACACTAACAATGTTACTTTTAATGCTTCTTCACATCCCAGGGCAATAGTCTTCCTGAAATCAGAGTGCCCGGAAACCATGAACTCTAACTGGTGAAAAGTAGGACTGTGCCCTTGCCACTCCCTTCTCTTAAACTTCTAATTAAATTACTTTGTAAGATTACTTCTTAAATTATAAAATATAATAAAAGAAGCAGACCCAAGAAGCATCCAGACAACCTGAGTAATTATTGCCCCCACCCTCCCACCAGGAAAAAAAAAAAAGCAGCTAGGCATAAACACTAATGAAATTTAAACCACTGCATCTGGTGGCTATTCCCCAATTTATAAATGGGTACCACTAAGCAATTCCATCTGCATCATTTTCAGCATTTACACCAATTCATTCAGCTATTGACGGTGCATTTGCAACTCAACCTAGCTAAATCATCCAGAATGGAATCCTACTCAAAATTAGACCATAATGAAACAGCATCCTGCAATGAAAAGAGCACAGGCTTTAGACAGATGGGTTTTTAGGCAGGCTCTCCAAATGATTAGCTGTGTAATTATAAAACGGGGATAAGAGTACCCACTTGTCAGTTGTCATTGTGATTCAATACAGTGATATATTTGGGGAAATTGATATTTATTGAGCACCTACCATGAGTCAGGGAGCCTACCATTTAATCTTCTAGGCAATTTAATGAGGAAGATATTAAAGAACCAGGCTGTGAACCCGAGTTTTAGTCCAAATTTCATACATCTCCCACACTACATGGTAAAATGCGGGACATGATACTTAGCACAAAGCAGGCCCTCAAGAGATAGTTACTGAACGGAGTAAATAGCAAGATTATAGTGGAAGTGACCAAATCATCAAACCTATTCTTTAAAGTTTAGGACAAAAATCATCTTTTATGCATTATAAGGGAAAATTTGGGGGTATCTCAACTAATAACTTAGGCACGGGACCTGTACTTAAGCTGTTTGATTAAGTTGTTTAAATCGGAAGATCATTAACAAATGAACTACACATGTCCTAAAACATTTAAATTAAAACAAATAAATGTACACTAATTCACTAGTCTTTTGGTGTAGGGCCTAAATCTTGTCTTGGCATGTCTTGCTGGTATTGGATATTTGTTGCATAAATCCTACTCATAATACATTACCTACAATTTCTGTTTTCTTTTTCTTTAAAATGGAGCAACAAATTAAAAACACTTATGAAGTAATCTGAGTGAAAAACATTTCTAGAATTTAACAATTTTTCTAATCTTTTGCACCCAAATTAATAGCTTTTTTTATTGTGGTAAAAAAAAAAAAAACCCACCGGGAGATCTACTCTCTTAACAAATTTGTCAGTATACATTGCAGTTTTAACTATAAGCACAATATTATACATCAGATTTCTAGGACTCTTTCATCTTGCATAAGTGAAACTTTATGCCCATTGAACAGCAACTTCCCACTTCCAGCCTCTCCCCAGTCCTTGGCAACCACCATTCTACTTTCTGCTTCTATGAGTAGGACTACTTCAGACACCTCATGTAAGTGGAATCATGTAGTATTTGTTTTTCTATGACTGGCTTATTTCACTTTGCATGATGTCTTCAAGAGTTTTGGGTGGGGTGGTGGTTTTTTTTATCTTTTTTAATATAAATTCAATTAATTAACATATAGTATATTATTAGTTTCAGAGGTAGAGTTCAGTGATTCATCAGTCTCTATAACACCCAGTTCTCATTACATCAAGTGCCCTCCTCAATGACCATCACCCAGTTACCCCATTCCCCCACCGCCATCCCTCCAGCAACCCTCAGTTTGTTTCCTATGATTAAGAATCTCTTATGCATGGAGCTGGTGCAACCACTCTGGAAAACAGTATGGAGGTTCCTCAAACAGTTGAAATTAGAGCTACCGTTCGATCCAGCAATTGCACTACTGGGTATTTACCCCAAAGATACAAATGTAGGGACCCGAAGGGGTACGTGTACCCCAATGTTTATAGCAGCAATGTCCACAATAGCCAAACTGTGGAAAGAGCCAAGATGCCCATCGACAGATGAATGGATAAAGAAGAGGTGGTATATATACACAATGGAATATTATGCAGCCATCAAAAGGAATGAGATCTTGCCATTTGCAACGACGTGGATGGAACTGGAGGGTGTTATGCTGAGTGAAATAAGTCAATCAGAGAAAGACATGTATCACATGACCTCACTGATATGAGGAATTCTTAATCTCAGGAAACAAACTGAGTGTTACTGGAGTGGTTGGGGGTGGGAGGGATGGGGTGGCTGGGTGATAGACATTGGGGAGGGTATGTGCTACGGTGAGCGCTGTGAATTGTGCAAGACTGTTGAATCACAGATCTGTACTTCTGAAACAAATAACGCAACATATTTTAAGAAAAAAGAAAAAGAAGAAGATAACAGGAGAGGAAGAAAAGGGGAGTATGTCAGAGGGGGAGACGAACCATGAGAGATGATGGACTCTGAAAAACAAACTGAGGGTTCTAGAGGGGAGGGGGGTAGGGGGATGGGTTAGCCTGGTGATGGGTATTGAGGAGGGCACGTTCTGCATGGAGCACTGGGTGTTATGAACAAACAATGAATCATGGAACACTGCACCAAAAACTAATGATGTAATATATGGTGATTAACATAACAATAAAAAATAAAAAATAAATAAAAATTTAGTTTAAAATAATTAAAAGATAACATATCCAGAAAAAAAAAAAGAATCTCTTATGCATGGTTAAATTTCCTTCTTTTCCGTGGCTGAATATTCCACTGTAGGTGTATACCACATTTCATTTATCCGTCAGTCTGCCAATGGACACTTAGGTTGTTTCCACCTATTGTTGGCGATTGTGAACAATGCTACAATGAACATGAAAATGCATGTATCTGTTTGAGATCCTGATTTCAGTTCTTTTGGATAAATACCCAAAAGTGGGATTTCTGAATCATATGGTACTCTATGTTTAATTTTTTCAGGAACCTCCATACAGTTCTCCATAGCAGCTACACCATTTTACATTCCCACCAACAGTGAAAGAGTTCCAATTTCTCTATATTCTCACCAACACTGACAGCATGTTTTTAGTAACAGCCCACTTTTCTAAAGCCTATCCAACAATATTCAACTTAAGTTTTATAGAAACAGCTCTACTTTGTTTCACATCCATATTCCATAGGATTGTATAGTACTTAATTGAAAATACATAATGTCAATAGCAATTGCAACTAGCATATTCAAGTTCAGAATAAAGACAACTGATAATTTGTAACTGCACAAGTCAACTGGTAGAAGCAAAATGGTAGGAATTCTGGAGAAGAGTTAGTAGCCCAAATTATTCATCCTGCCCTGAGTATCAGTGAACGCATTTAGAGAGAGAGTAGAAAGGGCTACTTATGTGGAAATGAGTGAAGAGAGCTCCTACTTCTTGAAATGAAAAGGTTGGACAAGGTGACCTGTGAGATCAAAATAGGACTTTGTGGTGGACTAAGAATCACCAAAATGGATTAGAAATTCAAAGACATCATCAGGGTCTTATATTTAAAGATCCCTTGAAAGTTTTTTTTTAAGCTTTTTTTTTTTTAAAGATTTTATTTATTTATTTGACAGAGAGAGACACAGCAAGAGAGGTAACACAAGCAGGGGGAGTGGGAGAGGGAGAAGTAGTCTTCCCGTGGAGCAGGGAGCCCGATGGGGGTCTCGATCCCAGGACCCTGGGATCATGACCTGAGCCAAAGGCAGACGCTTAACAACTGAGCAACCCAGGCCCCTGATCCCTTGAAACTTTTAATTGAGTGTACATATTTCACACCTTGCATATGGCCCCCTCCACAAATTTTCTTTGAAGATATAAAGGAATTGGTACAGGCTTTCTTCTAATTTAAGAGGTTCGCCTCTATTTTAAAGCTGATGCTTCTAAAATGTACTGTGAGTAGGGTGGGTGGCTAGACCAGGCATCCAGAGATGTGGATTCAGATGCTGACTCTCTAACTGGTGAGCAGGGAGGACCTTAGAGGACTGAACAGATGTGGACTTTGGCTCTGTCCAATCTTACAGTTTTATAATTCTGTGATCTTTAATATTTTCTCCACTCAGACATTTTCATGTGAAAATTGTCATGTTACATGGCAGTAGCTACTACCTGAACGGCTCGTCACTATTTGCAACTCTACCTTCTAGGCAGTAATCAGCCTGACGTGTTTTGTTTTGTTTTTTTTTCCCACCAAAAACAACTCTGTTCCTTGTAGCGGCATACCAGGCTGCTCTGTCACCTAATGTCATAGTCATCCACAGTTAATTCCATATTGCTCTAGGCTCTGCTTCCGCAGTAATTTAAAGCATTTCTGTGCCCTCGCTGTTTGGAAATATCACACTTCAGAACACTATACTCCAGTTTGTTGAGTATCCTGCTGCTGTCTCTTCCTCATACATGACCAATAGGTAGAATTGTGTTTTGATGAGCATCCCTTCAGTCCTATTTTTCTGGTTTTTTTCAAGGACTTTATAGTTACTACTCTTTTCTTGTCACTTGATTTCCAGGTTGGATGACAGGTAACCCAAACGAAATTATTCCAAAAGTTAGATATGATGTCAGCAATTGTCCATGGCTTCTATGCCTGTAAAATATTAGAGAGCACTATTTTTTTTAGTTATGTTTTTGTGGTTGGGTTTTACTGCCACATTAAAAGATGTGTTTTCTGCCAATTTCTCTACATATGTGTCTTCTCTTCAGTTTGGTTCTATTATTCTTAATCAATTCCTAATAAAACCTAAAAGCAGAATTCCCTGGAAGTTTTCAGTTCCATATTTCCATACATAAACTGTCCATAGGATCTATGCTGGAGATTGCTAAGGGAGCTCAGTTGTTTTTAGTTATTGAAACTGCACATTAAAATGCTGATACCACAAAGTGACCCACTGTCTTATGTGTGTACCTTCAAGGATACACAAGTCCTAAGTCACTATTGCCATGACTTCCAACATTACCCACAATCTGTTGAGTTTGAAGAATTAACCCAAATTTTGAAATGCATGATCCAATTGATATAAACTGATGGGAGCTAGTTGAGTATGAAGATACTCAAAAATGTTTGCATTAAAGGAGACGTGTCAGGAAACCCACTTATGCTTCTTCCACAATGGCGTATGAGTCAAGCAATTCAAAGGAATCAATCAACCTTAGTATATATGTGACTTTTTTAAGGTCAACATGGGAATAGATCAACCTTAGAATATAGGTGACCTTTTAAGGTCAACTTCTTCTTACTTAATGATCCTCTTGACCTTGCCTTGTGAATTTTCATGAAATGGGTAAGTTTAACTCTTGCTTGTAAGTTTAGATCTGTTCCAGGTTTTGAAGCCAATACTATTACTTTTCAGAGGAAAGATTACCAGTTTATTTTAGTAGCCTAGAAGACTCAGAATATGCATTCCCTCTCTCCCAGTAATTACACTTCTAAGTTTCTTTTTTCTTTCTTTGAAAGATTTAGAGTAGCTTTCCTGGAACACTGTTAATGTCATTCTCTTAAAAGCATCTTGTCTATCAGACTTGGCTGAATGAATCCGTTGCAAAAACTAGACCCACACAAACACAGCAAATAAACATGCAGTATCAGCTTTTCGAGTAATTTATGGAGTTGTAAGACTATGCAGATAAAGTTATTGATTGTTACATTTAGATCTGTTGCAGTTTGATTTATTGGAAATTCCATGAATTGGATTCTACAATGTATCTTCACTTATTTGAAAAAAATATATATAAGGTTTTATTTTAAAAAAAAATCTCTCCTAGAAATTAGAATACACTCCTGGGACTATAAGTAGTACTTAGATGTGCAAAACATTGTTGGAGAGAAAAATCGTTAATATGAAATCACATTCTGAATGTCCAGGATAGATTGTAGAAGATGTGTGTGTGTGTGTGTGTGTGTATATATATATATATACTGTCCAACAGTGTTTTGCACATCTAAGTATTACTTATAGTCCCAGGAATGTATTCTAATTTCTAGGAGAGATTTTTTTTTTAAATAAAGTCTTGCTAATATTCACATTTATAGCCGCTTCAGTTTGGTTGATAATGCTGTTTCCTAAAAGATAGTTCATTTTAACAGTGTTTTTAAGGAAGAAATCCTAGTTTAATAATCTGAGATTGTGTTTATTCTCACAGAACTCATGTGCATTTAGTGTGTATCATGATCAGTGTATCGATTTGGTCCATCCACAGCTTTCTTCTATCCATTGGGCAACAGTCGTTGTAACGAACGTCAGATATGGCATGATATTTCAAGGAAGTTTAACTTGAGCAATTACTGATTTCATCCAGACTCCGGAGCCTCTGTTTGTCAAGAAGGTAATATTTTTTAAAGGATAAAATGCCTTTATAATCTATAATTATTTTCTTATCCCTTACATTCTTATGGTCTCCTGATTAGCCAGCACTTGGTGCTTAACTTTACATTTTCGCTCTGCAGGGTCCTTTTAGACATTATTATTGCAAAGACAAATCAAAAATCAAAGTGAATTCTTAGGATTATACTTGAAGCCATAGAGGTGCACTTGCTGCCGCTGCAGCCAAGCATTGTGCTGCGGAACTAGCTCCCAGCTTGGTGCCCAGTCCCTGCTGAGAAGGCAATGTAGGGGAACTGGCAGAGTTTTACTACATCTGCTCCCTGCTGCTAATGAGCTTGAACCTGTTTCATTCTTATTGTGCTTACTGTTTAGATATTTTGCTTGCAAAATTAATTCTTTCGTTGGGAGAACACATGAAAGAAGAGATGATTTGTAAAGTCGGGCTGTTTAAAAATTAAAAAGCATCAGCAAGGGAGATGAAAGGCTATAATGAGCGATATGGTTACTTAATATCAATTCAAGGGCAGATGCTCAGGTGGTAAGGCTGGAGTTGTTTCTCAGCTTCAGTTTTTTCTGTAATGTGGGCGACAGCTCCCGGGACGCACAGTCCCTGTTTTGCATTGGGCATCTACACCAATATACTCTATATTTATCAAAGAGATGTAATAGTATTTTTTGCTTTGAAAGCTTCCCTGGTTCTCAAGAGGTGCCAAAGCTTTCGTGACTGTGTAGCCTCTGAAAACAATCAGGTTTCAGCAGCTGCATTTTTTGATCGCCAAGAACTAATATACTACCTGTTCCCAACTGCTTATAACCTAACTCCTGATCGCCTAAACAGTAGGAACAAGAAGAACTCAAAGAGTAAATAGGCCCTGAGATGATTCTTAATGAAATAATAATGATGCCATTTGGGTAGCCATAGAATCTTGCTATTTAAATTACTTTCATACATTCCTTTGTTCCTCACCTTAACTTTAGAAGATAATCATACAGGTATTGTCCATTTCATAGATGTAAGAATGGAAATTTGCAAATGTATGTCATTTATCATAACTGGATGAAAATTGTCCGTGGGTCAGTATAAATCAGTGCACATCCTATTGATGGGGAGTGGGATCCTCATCTGTAGATTTGCAGAATCATCCTCACCACTCTCATTGTCGTCTTTGTCAGGATAATAAGCCCACAAAGCTATCGACTTCTTGAATAGGAGCCAAATGTATTAGATTTTTAGCCAAAATTGCACGTTACTTTTGGTAATGATATTGTTTGAAACATTCTGCAAAGAAAAGCAGGCTACTCTACTACAGCAATTCTCAAACTTTTTACTCTTGAAATTGAGAAAAAAAAATGTTTGCAGATGTCCAGTTTTGGGTCTGCATTATTTTTAGTATAACATTACTTGATCCTATGAAACTACCCACGAACTCCTTTATCTATGGTTTTTATCAATTATACAACCAAAACAAACGTAAAGGTTAAATAAAAATAAGCCTACAAAGCCAATACAACTATAATTGAAAGCATCACTTTATTGTGACACATAACTGTAAATCCAGTCACAAGTATATACATCTTTATTTAGAAGGACAGTCATTTTAATAATCCTAATGCTGATTAATAAATATTATGAAATAAAAATGTCCTATATCTTATTATATATTTACTTCTTTGCATTGCTAACGAGCTACTACAAAATAATACTTGAGAAGTAGGACTCGTGTAATGTGTCTCCTAAACAAACAAGTTCTGGCTGGTCTAGCTATACTGCAAATTGACGTGGATTCTCTCTATATGAACCATTGTAAAACCTTCTTTTGAGCAGAATGTCCTATCATTTGGCCTCTACTTGGCACAAGGGCATCATTTATACATTAAGTCCATCTAAGTTCTCTCCCTGTTAGTGTAAGACAGTTATAGTAGTACATTACTCCACTGCAATATAATTTCCTGATGTCAAATCATAATCTCAATTTATTACATAAGTTTAGAAACTCAAGTCTACTCTATTAAAATATCTTTAGTGGTGAATTTTTACTACAAAGCCAAGTTTTGTCTTTAGAGCTGACAAAAGACTCCGAGGGCAGTAATAGCAAATGCAAGATCAACATCTAGTGTCCAGGTTTGCATGCGTTGGTGCCACATGAGCACTCTAACCATTGGGTGCACTACAGGATTGCGGGCATCAACCCAATGTCTACATGCTCATAAATACCGGTGGCAGGACTCAAATCAAAGGTGATCATCTAAACAAATCTAAATATGTTTTGTATTATTCTCATGATGACCTTGAGGTAGGAATTAGTGTTATTACATTTTACAGAATAGGACACTAGGAATTAAATGCCTGCCCTAAGATCACATAGCCAATAAGTGGTGGAGCCAGGAGTCAACCCTAGTTGTCTGGCTAGTATCAGTGATCTTAATCACTGGAAATGACAACTGGGAGAACAGTAAGGTCAACACACCCCCATTCATTAGTTGCTTAAATGCATATGCTTATTTTGCTAGATTCCCTTTTTCAATGGAAAATATATAGGAATGGAATTTTTAAAATTACTTTCATTGCCTATTTTATTGTAGGCACAAGTAATACATATATATTAAAATTTATTACCAAAATATTGATTTGAAAGGATAAAATTGTTTCAAGAAAAACTGTAGGCAAATTTATTATTTGACTAATCAGGCATTATAAAACTCATTAAGCAAAAACATATATATTGTGTGTGTATGTATTCTAAAACCAAGTGTCCTATTTCAGAAGGTAACCAGTAACTGAAAGGAGGCTCTGAGGTTCCTTATAGTCATTGTAAATTAGAGGAGTTTCCTTTTGAATATATTTTAAAGTCTTCCTCACAACTACCACTTTTTAAATTCATTCATTCACTGACTCATTTATTCACTCGATTTATTTATTTATTATTTTTTTAAGATTTTTATTTATTTATTTGACAGAGAGAGAGAGACAGCGAGAGAGGAACACAAGCAGGGGGAGTGGGAGAGGGAGAAGCAGGCTTCCCGCCGAGCAGGGAGCCCGATGCAGGGCTCGATCCCAGGACCTGAGTCGAAGGAAGACGCTTAATGACTGAGCCACCCAGGCACCCCTGACATCAATTTATATTTTAAATAACTATTTCCTGATTATAATAGTAATATACATTACAATAATAATATAACAATTACAATAGCAATATACATTATATTCATTACAGAAATTTAGAAAATGTATTACGATGTGAAGAAGGGGATGAAAATCCCCTTCTTCTCTCTCTACCAAAAGCTAAGGACTGGCTAATATTTTGGTGCATTTCTTTTTAAAGAAATATCCCAGATGTGGTCAGGACCCTTAGGCAGTCTTGCTATTGCCCCTGAGCGGGAGTCAACACTTGGTCACCTCCCCTCAAAGTAAACCTACCTACCTTTACAGGTAAGAGAAAAAACAAGATTTTTCTGAAGTTTTCAAGAGGAGGCAAAGGCAAAGGATACAATACATATTGCATAGAAAAACTGACTAAAAAAACTCCATTAGACATCTGAGTTCTTTGCCAAGCTTCTAATTCCTATTAACTGCCAACTACCTCAACTCCTTGTGCATCACCAGCCCTGCCGCACAGGGCTGGCCCTGTCCTCGGCTCTGGCCTCTCCTCTCTGAGTCCTCACCTGGAGCTCTTCACTCAGTAAATAAAGGACCCATCCTAGCATCCTCTATCTTTATAAGCCAGCAGGGGCTTACAAGAAACATGTGGGGTTTTTTCCTTAGATAATTTTTTCCTGTCTCACTCAGTTATGTATGCATGTATATGTATGTATTTATATGCACACACATATTACATATGCACTTTATTAATATACCTACTAGCCTTTGAACTCTTTTTCCTCCCACAAAAGATATTTTATTTTCCCTTAAATGTTTAAAACACAGTTTTTCATAGTTGTATAATATTTCATTACGTGATATACTATAATGTGTTTAACTAATAATCTATTATTGGATATTTTGATTGTTAGCAGTTTTTGCTATTATATATAACACTATGGTAAACATCCTTATAACTCCAGTTATTTTCTTTGTGAACATCTCTAATTATTTTCTTAGAATAAATTTCTACACTTAGAATTCTAGGGTCAAGTTGAATGAACGTTTTGGAATTTGATATAAATTGCCCTTCAGAAAAGTGTTAGCATGAAAACTCCATTGACCACTTCTTGGATACCAGGCTCTGTGCTAGCTGCTGAGGATTCAAAAATCTGTAAGATACTAAAGAGCTTATAGTTAGGTATTTGCTTTAATTAGATGGTAGGCCCTTGTTACTTTCCCTATAAAGTATATTTAAATTCGCACTCAGCGGTATGGTTGAGAAGTTGTTAGCTCTGACCTGAATTTATTTTTTAAATATATATTACAGAAAAAAAAAAACCTTTCTAAGTTTTGAAGCCAACTAAAAACTTCCATGTAAAATATTTGTCGGCATATTAAACTGTGGGCATATTCATTTGTTCCCATTTTACACCCAAAATGTGTTTTTTAAGAAAAAGATAATTGCTTCATATTTATGGATTGAAAGTTATTTTAATTTGGTCTTGAAGAGGAAACTGCTGTTTTTGTTCATATAAATGTTATATATCAAAACTACCATTTCAAAACTTGATTACAAATGAACGTCTGTTATACCCATGACTTTGAAGTCTCAGCAGAAAGCTACTTAACACTTCTTTTCTCCTTCTGTCTGGCCGCAGTCAACATTTACAGGCCATTTTCAGAATTACCAGAATGTAAAGGATATGAAGTAGGGTGGATGGAAATGCATTAACCTTCTGGGAAAGGCTGAATGACAGTAATGTCCCAGATTAGTAGAATAGCAACCTAAGTTGGCAAATACAAATACATCCAACCCTGTGAACAGAACGTGAAGCCAAATAGCCCTCATCACCACCATTGTTAGGCATAATCACGTACTGTATGTTGTTGTCTGTAATCATGTGTCTTACAAATACAGGACCTACTTTTACATTTCACATGTCACCTGAGGAACATTATCGCTTGAACTTGGTAGTTAAAACAGTCTACTGTTCGCAATTAAGGCTTCTAAACAATCCAAGTGACGACAACCTTCTTAAAAGACCTTAAGACCATTGAATGACGTATGATAAAGGATTCTGAAAGGCTGGGGAAGGTGGATCATGGCAATGATAGGCCTAGCAATGGCCAAGCTTGTAGATGCCCCTCCCCTTCTTTTATTTTCCATTTTAGATGACTAAGTGGTCCTCATTTCTCCAAGGGTGACAGCACTTCTCTTAGGCCTACATAGGAGACAGTTATTTTTAATATGCCTAAGACGCATAGTGGTAAGAGTATGCATAAACCCAGATTAAATTTCAACAGCTCTATCACGATGATTATACACAATACCTGACATTTTGAAAGGGCTTACCAAACTAAAAAAAAAAAAAAAAAAAGTGTGGGTTCTGTGTGTACAGTGGTTTACACATAAGGATTATCATCTGCTTTCTGGAAATGAACTCCATCTTGGCCTTAAATCCTTATATTTCTACACAGAGTTGAAATACCAGTTGAAAGCATTCAGAAATTTAAAGCAACTGATTTAACAACCTCAGACAAAGAGAACATGTCTGAAAGTTTGTCTCAATGTTTGACTTGACCTACAAGAGTTTCTCTGGGACTTATTTTCTAAACAGTACCCTGGCACCTTGGGCCAGTAAAATGGCCTTTAAGCTTGAATGAACAGGGTATTTTTTTTCCTCTAGTGCAAAGCTTCACTATTTCATCTTTTCAAACTCTCTTACTGCACTCAGTAAGGAATTATATTGACAAGGGTAGAATTTATCTCCTAGAGGAGAATGCTATGCTTCTGTTAAGTGCTAATATAACATTTATGTGTTGGTGCCTTAATAACAGCCCCAGCTTACCTAATGAAAGTTGAAAGCAAACAGTACTCTCTGAGATTTTATTATGACTGAAGTGACTGCAATTTGAGGCAAATTATCCCTATTTTTGTTCCCATATCAAAAACAGAGATGCTAAAGCAATTGCTACATGTTTGGTATGGAATTAGGTTCCACTCTCATTAATCTACAAGGAAGAGCATTTTTCATGTAAACAGCTCACGAGGGTCAGAGAGAAGAGCTGTTTCTGTGAAAAATGCTTGTCAATAACTTTGTGAGTGAATTTTGAAATAAAGTGCCTGTAACCTGTCATTATTCCTTCCTCTCAAAGTCGAGAGTGAGTGGATGAAAATTGAGTATGTGAATTGAAAGCAGGTTGAGTGTTATGGCCTTATCGACTTCAGGTAAAATGACTGTTTTAACTTGTTATTATTTTTCCATTCAGAGGTCAGGCAATGTACAGTATTACCAGCATAGACTGCAGTGTAAGCAAATTGGTATACAAAAAGGCTATTACCCACACTCACACAGCAGAAGAATGTCTAAGTCACTAATATCAAGTGGACTCGTGATCTCTACAAAAACGAAACAAGCAACAGTGTTTGGAAGAATAGCATAGGCATATAAATATAAAGCACCTAGAAGGCAGAAAATATAAACCTGTTTAAATAAAGGTGCATATGTTTAGAAGGTGCATATGAAGATAAGAAATATGCATGTTAGTGACCATTTTTAAAAATTACATGTTAATCATATTTGTGTTGCAAAGGAATTATGGGACCTGAATACTAAATGTTAGATACCCCAGCTCTACGTATCACCTTAAATTTTTTCCTGCCCAAGATCATCTTAAAAGTTATTAGCTTCTGATTTTTCAAGTCCATCCAATGTATTCTTATCAAAAGCAAAACACTGCTGTGGTCTTCCTTTTCGCTTTAGAAAAAGAAAATCAACGAGACTTCAAAACATCAAAAACCCTCTTTTGTCTTGTCGTCTAGATTTTTATTTCTAATTCTGAAGGACAGCTTAAGAGTTTAGTGTGGCTGCTTTAGGTTTGCAAGAAGAATATCTATCTTTTCACCTCAGGCCCATTGAAAGCATATATTTAATACTATTGTTCAAACAGTTGATTCTTCTCTTTCAGAAGTCTAATGTTTTTATCTTTGATACTGATTCTCATAGACTCCATTATATACTCTGTTGGTCAGAAAATTAACAGTTTGGCCTAGATATTAAAAGAGGTTATAGGACTCTGGCTAAAAGCAAGTTAGGGGGAGAAAGGGTTATATATAATTTTGAAGACATGTTCCTATGTCTATTCCTCAAATCCCCATGTCATATAAAAAGGTTTGGGTTCTTTTACTTCCAAACAATTATTTTGGCTTCAAAATAACTATAATGACCTAAGATAAAAGAAATATATTGGCATTTCTTTGCTTCACATTTGTTAGTCTGTCTTTAAACATTTACTGATTGGACACTGCCAATCATAATAATACAAAAACTTCAGGGGAGCCCTTCTTCATCTAATGAGGAAGAAAATCAGGTAGATAGTGAGCTAAGTCGCCATGCTAATTCTGGGAGAATGAAAGCTCCATGGGGGCAAAGATCTTTATCTGTTTCTGATCAGCAACATCGCCTACCTCCGAAACTACTACCAGGCATACAGGGGACACCTGACAGATATTTGTTGGATGTTGAATGGATGTGATTGGGGCACCCACAGTGCATTTAAGAGACTGCAAGAAATCCAGGGAAGACTTTCCCAGCGAAAGATAAGTCTAAACTCAGGAACAATGAAGCCAGACAGAGTTGCAACAAGTCCTTCTGTGTCAAGGGAGTAGACAGTACCAAAAATGAAGTTGGAATCGAGAGTTGGATGAACAGCTGTTAATTGTCCATGGCCCCAGCTATGAGTGAGGGGTGCACATGTACAGTTGAGTGAGATAAATAGAGACCAGATCCTGAAGGGCCTTGTAAGCCACGCTAAGGAACTTGAATGTTAGATCAAAAACCACTGAGTGATATTAAGCATGCAGGGGCTTAAAAAAAAAAATAAGGCAGATATATTTTAGAAAAAATTACATTGGCTGAAGTGTGGCAGATGGATTGAAGAAGACTGGGAACAGGTAGGGAGACCCATTAGGAGGCTTCACAGAAATCTAAGCAACATAAATGACAGTGGCCTAA
The DNA here is from genome assembly GCF_003265705.2 of Callorhinus ursinus. Classification (NCBI taxonomy): domain Eukaryota; kingdom Metazoa; phylum Chordata; class Mammalia; order Carnivora; family Otariidae; genus Callorhinus; species Callorhinus ursinus. The sequence continues at coordinate 2,625,560 of NW_027397087.1, read as the reverse complement.
ATTAAGGTAAACATAAAGGGACAGAATGAATGGGCATCTTTAAGCGCTTTTAAGGGGCTGGAGATGACAAGACTCAGGGGCTGCTTGGAATGAGATTGGGAGAGGCTGCTAAGGAAGACAGAGAGACAAGGACGAGGGGCAGTTCTCCAGCCCTGGGAACCAAGTGGACAGATACCATTTCCCACAGTGAGGAAGAGGTGTCGGGTAGGGAAAGGGGTCAGTTTATTTTTGGCTATGCTGAGTTGTTTAAAGCACCATGTCATCAGAGCGCAGGCTGTTTTCCTGCTGCCTCCTTCTTGTAGTCTCAACCTCGATTTACACAAATCCACTACAAGTGCATGAAACACATCCAGGTACCTATCATAGTAGTTATGAGCATATTTTTCTTACATACACAACAAATTGCATTTTTCAATATAAAAATACTCTTCTTTCCTCACAAAAGTCTTTACGAAATGTAAAGGTATACAAAAAGCAAGCTATTTCTAAGAGTTAAGTTATTGTCATGACCCTGAAGTGTGACTAGTCAGTGAAAAGCATGACATCCCACACTAGGTCACCACAGATGCTGTGCTGTGCCCCTTCTGAGTTAAGTATGAGTATATCTACATCGATAAATGCACTCCAGTATTTTTGCATTTGCCTCTAGATGACATACTAAAGGAATACGTTGAATTGAATGTATAAGCCCACACTTGTTTTTAAATGTAATATAGTTTTTTTCTCTTTTCTCTTTTGGTTCTGCCAAACACATTAAAGTAAAGATACAAAAGCTATTCAGAATGCAAACATACATAATAAGGCTCATAATTTATATTGGTAATTATGGGCAACACCTATTAATTAATTAATTAGTCAAGAGCTAGTAAACTGAAACGTCTTATATATCTTCTGTATTTTAATCTATTCCTATTTCTTTCATATTTATTTAATTTGCTAAAAATTTACTTAGGTGTGTATGCAGAAACCTGATAAGGTTTCTGAAATACTAGCAGATCCATTCCGACATTAACATCCTGCTTGTTTTCTTCTATTCCAGGAAGAACACAAGTGTCATGGCAATGCCAATGACATGGGTCATATCCTGGTGGTCGTGGTAACTTTCCATCTTCCCAGAGAGGCTGTGATTGAGTGGCACGTTATTGCAGGGGCCAATGAACCATTTAGAAGGAAGCACTCTACTTTGAAGAAGATATTTGAGGATTTTCAAGTTGAATGTGAAGCCGTGGCACCCAGTTCTGCGTCCAGGACACCAATGTCCATACCTTCTGTTTCCTTACCTGATTTAAACAGGGTTTTAGAAGACCCGATAACTATGTTTCCACAAGCAAGAAGACGCTGAAGATAGCCAAGCCGCACCCCTGTGTTTTAGAAGATTCTACAAAAAGACAGCCTTCATGACGAAGTACCAGAGGCAGGTAAGAGAGCTAATAGAAAGCTGCAAGGAAGTACACACTGTGGGATCCCATCATCGATGGCTGTCAGAGAGAGGGAGAAGGACCTGAGCAGTGTGGGAGGCTTGGCCCCCAGTCCAGTCAGTGAGAGAGTGGGGGGTGGGTGTTCACGATTTCCTCTGCTCATCTTACTTCTCTCACACCTTTCATGTGAACGCTTCACTACCCAGTGAGTGATTTAAAGTGTTTAAAGACATTTACTCTTTTCGACTCTATAACCCTCTATTGTATTCCAAACCATGTTGTATACATGAAACACATACATATTAGTGCAGAGGTTTGTGTACACAGTACCGTGAACACTGCACTTTAGAGATGACTTACAGTGTGTAGATCAACCCAAAGTAAATCTGACTCGACCGTACACACACATAGCAGAGAGCCAAGATCTCACCCCCAAACCAGCTCTAACTCAAACGGGAGCTCGACTCCTCATGTTCCCAAAGCATTTTACTAAAAGGGCTTTGACCCATCCTCCCAAGAGAGAAATGCAGCAGTGCACACTTGGTATCTTTCACTTCGTGGCTGGCTACCAATGCAAGGGGGCTGAACCAAAAGGCACATTTCATTCTCCTGAAGCAAGTCATGCTCAAGAGTCCAAACTCAAAGCCTAGCAACTGGCTCATTTCCAGTTTCCAGCAACGGGGAGTTCTCAGTCTTTCCAGGCAGATGGAAGTTTGGGTTTTCATTGGGCCAGCCTCATGTAATAAGACTGACTGAATTTGATTCAGAACAATCAATCCCAATTTGATGTACTATTCCTTTATTGTATTAGCCTAAATTGTGTACAAAGCCTCTCGGTGGGTTTTAAAACACAGCAGTACCTCAGGCCCTGCTGTAGGTGTATTTTAATTCAATATTTGCAAATTGAATTGTGCTTTGAACATTTTATGGAAGTGAGCTTTTAAAATGCATCATTTCCTATATCAGATATTTCTAAAGTAAAATGAATAACTACCTCCTCATTTATCTTTTGTTTAAATACAAATTTTAATATACTGAATCTGTCTAAAGCCAGAACCTTTCTGTAGCTCACTTCTTCTCTTTGGGTCTGTTGGTGATTGGTTTTTTTGCAGACTAAACAGAATTATGCCAACCCTATGGTGCTATTTTCTTTATGCTGTGGGGAAGAGAGCAAGACACAGGTGGTGCTGGTCACCATCCCATGACTGGTCCCCTGGTCCCTGAGTGAATAGTTAGGTATAGAATCCTTGTTATCTGAGTTCTGGTTTAATGTCCTTTTCACTGTTACAGTGCCTGCCACAAGAAGAAAAGGAAAAGAGGTATATAGAAGATAGAAAAGTGGCTACTTTTACACATGCATTAGGAGGCCTATCCAGTGGCTTTGAAATTGGCTCATAAAGGGAAAAATAGAGACTGTACTAATAAACTCAGTGCCTAATGAGCATAACTAAATCTTTTTGCAGCCTTGGGATTTTTCTATATTTTAATCCTTTGTGAAATAAAATACACCATGATGGCCATAACATACCACCTTGTGACAACTTTACTTTTGAGAAAAAACTACGTATGTCTTTATAAAAATAATTCTGGAATATCTCTTTGTACCTGTATACTCATATTAAAGGTCAGGGTCTATACATTCACATTTTTATGAATATGAATATGAAATATTAATTGATCTGTATTCATTTTATAATGTAAAAGATGATGCTCTAAGATCCCCACTTTTTTCCCCACTTAACCTAAAGCAATACTAGAAGGAAATTCGACATGACATTCTTTAATATATTTAAAACATAAAATAAAGAAGGCAATGAAAATGTAGCAAAGAATAAACTCCTTTCATTTAGGAAGGAAGGAATAAACATAGAGCCTGACAGAATCTGGTGGTTGTTCTACAAGGACCAGTTTTAGGGGAAAAAAAAAAAATCAACCTGGTAAAACGTATTTACTTTTTGCAGCATGCCTACTTGACTGCTAACATTCCACAATTTCATGATATTCTTTGAATAAATTATGCTCATTCTGTTTGAAAAAGAAATGTAACATGATTTTAAATAGTGCAGTTTTGTGAGGGAGAAAAACCGTGCCCATGTGTGTTAAGCTAATGGCACTGGGTGCAGAATGAGTCATCATGTTTTTATTTATTCATTCATCCTTAGATCCTTTTAAAAGTCTCTCAGGCCCTAATGACCATCATCATTATCATCAGTAAAAACTGCTTTCTGGTGAAAAGGCAATAGGCATTAAATTTAGAGGCAGCATTAAATTTTCAGAAAAGAGGACCTGAAATAGTACTGCATGCACATTCCTGGACACAAGATGCCGGAAGTTCATATAGTGCCGGTCAGGCAATCTTCATGAAGTTTGTGACTGAGATGTAGGCAACATCATTTAGCTCAGGAGAAAGTAAAGTATAGGCCAGTGTTCACGCTCCGGTGTTAAACATTGGAAGTCAAAGATATCGGTCATAAGAAGCTTCTCAATTATAAATAAAATTTTAAGAATTATCAGTATCAAACCTTTATTCCAAGGGACATGTGGGTGGCTCAGTGGTTAAGCGTCTGCCTTCGGCTCAGGTCATAATCCCAGGGTCCTAGGATCGAGCCCCACATCGGGGTCCCTGCTCGGCAGGGAGTCTGCTTCTCCCTCTCCTGCCGCTCCCCCGGCTTGTGCGCTCTCTCTCGCTCTCTCTCGCTCTCTCGCTCTGACAAATAAATAAATAAAATCTTTTTTAAAAAAAACTTTATTCCAAGCATTTCTCTTACCTCAGAGTTCCTTGCAGGTAAAAAATAAAGACTGTCCAGTGAGTAGAAAAAATAGCAGTGAGAAATGCTTTGAACTAAACCCTATGAAATCCTGTCTCCTAGCTATTTTATAAATATCCCATTGTCACTCAGCAAACACAGCAGAGGCTTTAACTTCTCTGCATCACCTCCAGTAACAGAATTAGAACTAGCTTCGCAAGATCAAGTTCCACTCCTCTGGGAATAAACGTAGTGTGGCAGCTGAAAGTACGAGAGAGGTAGTACCTTGTGACCCATTAAAAGGGTCCGTACACCTGGCGATTCCCATCTCCTTCCTGGAGCCACAGTTCCCTTACAGTCTGGACAGTTGGTACAGTTGGAGAGTTATCAGGAAGCAAGCAGAACAGGTAAGGTGACTTCCTTTCTCTGGGGAAACACTGTCGGTTAGTGCAAATGTTTGGAATCCTTGTCTGCTACAAATGATCCATCCCCTTAAACTCTCACAGTTTAGGAGCCACCGGATTTCTGATTTTGAAGCCATTGGTCAGGTATTCGAACTTCTTGCTTTGTAAAAACAAGAACAACAGTCATAAAATCCCATTATAGAACAAAAGGAGTACCATAAAATGTAGCTTTTAGAGCAGGCTGTTGTTGACAAACTTTCCAATTCTGTGAACATGGTTCTGTTTTAATGTGGTCAGACTTCTCTTTCTCAAGAATGACCTCTGTTTTTTAAAACAACTGGCAATTTTTCAAAGCTTCAGTGTCCTTTTCTGTAAAACGGAAATGCTAACTAGCCTTGTCCACATAGAGGGTGCTGCTGGTGCTCAGTCGAGACAATGTATGTGAAAGTCCTTTTGTTCATTGTCAAGTATTGTACCAACGCAAGGTGTTGCTCTTGGGTTTGCTGTTATTCTTCTCAGGCCCCTAGTGGCTTTAAAAAGGGTAGCAGTGAGGCTTCATCTCTGTCACATCCTGTAATAAATAGACTTTTGTTTGCCCCACAATTTAAAAGCCAAGTTTAAAGATATGTCTAGTTTTAGTATTGATCTTTATAAATAGATTTCCCTAAGGCAGGCATAGACCAAAATAGGAAGGGAATTCACTTCTCTGGTCACTCTTCACTCTTCTGCCTCCTTAGTACTTCTAAAACAACAAAAAACGTTTCTTTCCCTGATCAGAATCTCCCTTCTATTGCCTTTTGCAAAATGCTTATTTCCCTTGAGTTCCTCTTCCCTGATGCTTGAGTGACAGGATTTTCAACCTGCAGGATGCTCCCTCCCTTCACAGAGCAGGTTGACCAGTTCCTCCTACAGCTGGCAGACTTGTGATGGGGTCCCTTTGGGAAAGAGAGTTCTACATCTTGACACTTTTCAATATTCTTTTTGTTGTGATTCTTAGCAACAGGATCTAAGCAATACTTTTTTTTTTTAACAACTGTGAACAAAGTGTAGGTGAGGTTTCTTTCTGCATTCTTCTCGTGCACTGTGGCATTGTTACCATCTGTGTGTGTGTGTGTGTGTGTGTGTGTGTGTGTGTGTGTGTGTTCTGGTTGGTTGGGGTTCTTTTGGTACCAACCCCCAGGAATGAACCATTGTCATGTTTCTAACTCTTATAAAATGGTAATGGAGGCCGAGGTGAGATGTTGTATTTCTGAGATTAATGGTTTTGAACTGGAAAGATTATTCTTAATTATCGGTTTCCAAAGTGAAATAATGCTCTGCGTTGTTATCAATTTTAGCATATATATTAAGAAGCCCAGTATATAGAAGTTCTCATAATGATGTTTTGATAATAATCTGATTGTTTTTGTTACTACAAGACTGCAAATTATTTGAGATGAGATGTGTAATAGTTGAACTTCGTAGACACAGAGTTGTACTGATCTGTGGGGAGTTTCTGGACAATTCAAAGCTTTCCAAGTCTTGTATACTCTACAGAGTTCTGAAGTGAAGTTGCAGTCCTGAGATTTAGGTTGTTCAGAATTACAGACTAAGATTAGCTGGCTAAGTAGACTCAGGTCTTCTAATTACTGATCACAATGACTTAACTAAACATGTTTAAGCTAATTAAAGGTTTAACCACTGTTTGTAGCTAAAATAACTTCTGGGCTCTGCATTTGCTCCGTTTCACTGTTCTAGGAGCAAAAGCTTCTACTCCTCAAAACAGACTAAGTTGAGTGCTGACAAATGCAATTTCATAACATCTACCAGTATATTTACACAGAACAGGAATTAATTATGTAGAAGAATTTGAGCTTCAAGATCTGTAGTTATGAAACTGGGAATGATAAAAATCAGGAAGTCTTTATTGTTACTGATATAGTTGAGGGCAAGTATCCTCCCCCCCTTGGCAAACGTTTATATGCTTTTTTTTTTAATCCTTCTTCATAAAATTAATTTTAGTTTCCTACAAGTAAATTAAAGGTGTTTTCTGCCAGAGTGACCATATAATATGAGGCATTATTTCAGCTGCACAAAACTGAGAATTCAATTTTATAAATATTTATTGAGGTACAAAGATTTGTAAGACAAAACCCCTACCCACTAACAGTGTATCTTAGAATAACGAGGGGATATGAAATGAAGCGGTTAGACTGAGAGCTCAAGTCAGTTTGTGTGGCTTTATTTGGGCGATCCTAATAATCCTAAATATTGATCCGGAAGAAAGCCTGTAGAGCATTTCTGTATCACCTATTCTTTTACCCATAGTTGGGATAGACCTCACTTAGGAGAAAATCTTATGTATGTAAACTTACCAAACAGGTAAATCGAATTAGATAGATTTATTCCACCATAATGGGGAGGGGGAACAGGCTCTTTTCTTAAAGATTCATTGTTAAGGTCATTTAAATAGCAAATGCCTATAGTGACACTACCATAGAATTAATTTTGCAACAATTCAATTCAATGCAGTTTTCCAAAAGTGATAGCCCATAGACCAAAGCCTAGGATGGGGATGGCTATAGAGTGAACATTTTGTAATAAGAGAACATCTTTCAAGGGTTGACATATTTGGTTGACATTATTAGCTGTTAAACTGACAATACACTTGATCGCCTCAGGGAAGGCCGAAGGACAGATAAGAGGCACAGGGTGAAAATATGGCATATGACCCTTCTAAAATTTGGCTTTTCTCCCTGCCCACAAAAATACTACATTATGATTGAAAACAGAATATAGGCAATGAACCATTTTTACACCAAACTGTTAATTTAAGTTGAATACGTTAAAAAAAAAAAAAACTGGGAAACAGTTGCTGACGGCATAGAGGAGGAAATTTCACTGCTGATTCTTACAGTTTTTTGTTAAGAAAGCAATGATTTTGCCAAGTTTCAGAGTTCGGGCATCAGAACTCTGCTGCTATTCCAAAAAAACAAAAATAAATAATAACTAGTTAAATTAGTGTTTGGGGAAATGAATTAGATTGTAATGTATGCAAGCAATTAAGCAACACTGAACCTGATTCACTGTGATGTCGAAAATGGCATTTTAAAAAATGAAAGTAGCTAAATTTGGCCCTGATAAAATATATAGCAGCAATGGGTTAGGAATTTTGCAGTTTTGCCCAAAGAGTCCAATCAAACAACCCATATATTAGGTGGCTGTTAACATGCTGGCAGCTGAATTTTTTACATCAGTTTCCAAGGTTGCACAGTAATTACATCTACTGTGAGTCATTTTTGCAGCATATTTTATAAAACTTTTACAGGTTTGCCGGGAAGGGATTATTCAAAGTCACCTTTTATAGATTCTGCCGTGAATATTAGACAGTTCTTTGAAAATGTTAGTGTTTACCACTTACATTTCTTCTGGTTTAAGCGTAGTTGGCATTTGAGGGTTTAGTATAGTATATGAGTGGAGCTTCCTTTTCTGTGTAGACCTTCTGTTCCCTAGCATTGCTAGTTTATGTTCCCGCTGAGCTGCTGCCAGAACAAAATAAATCCAGTTGCCTTTTGCTGCTCAAGGCCAACCTAGCAACCATGGAAAAAAATTAGGCGTTCTGAGCATTTGTCCTAGGATGTCATTGGCAGGTGGTGATGCGCAGTTTCAGGACCAATATGGTCCACAAAGGGTTTGCTCATTTGAACGGCTGACTAATTTAGATTTAATATTTTGGTGCTTGCTCCTTGTTCTTATTCCCAATTATATCCAGCCAGTGCCCAGAGATGTATTTAAGACCGTGATTGGATAAACTGCTTAGCATAACTTTTAGATGCATGGCTTATTAAATCAAATGTGCTTTAGTTGGTTCTCTTTGCATCAGGACCTTTTCACACCTGAGTGGAAAGTCCTGGCTGTTTCTTCCAATTAATATTTTAAACCTATCTTATCATTTGATTTCAGGGATGGCATTATATTCATTCTAGAATGTAAAGGCTGGTTAAGAAATAGGATGAGGTATTACAATTTGGGGATGCTGCATGAGCTTATGGAGGGGTGATGTCAGTGTTGGAACTGAGGATGGAGGAAAAAGATAAATGGCAATAAAGCTGGAGTCCTCTGGAAAGCTAAAAGGCAAGGGAAAGGGAGCAGACTGGTCTTCCCGCTGGAGTCATTACCAGCCTCAACACCATCTTCAAGAAAGCCCAAATGTGATATGCTAACTATTGTTCCAAAAGCACAGAGGTGAGAAGATTATGGTTGGCACAGTAGAACCGAGTCCTCTCACTCTGCTGCTCACTCAAGGATCCAAAAAAGCACGTGTAATTTTGTTTTCTCTGCTTACTTAACTTCATCACCATTGCTGTCAGCATGGTTGTAAGCTCGGCTGATACCTCCACGTTTGCCACTTTGAAATCTTCTTGATTTACAGAGAACTAGCCCTGACTGTTGTGCTGTTTGCTCAGGGTTGGGTTTGTTTTTTCCCCTTCTCCTCATTCAAAGAACACATTACTAAAAACAGATTTCAGGGGGTGCCTGGGTGGCTCAGTTGGTTAAGCGATCGCCTTCGGCTCAGGTCATGATCCCAGAGTCCTGGGATCGAGTCCCGCATCAGGCTCCCTGCTCAGCAGGAAGTCTGCTTCTCCCTCTGACCCTCCCCCCTCTCATGCTCTCTCTCTCTCTCTCATTCTCTCTCTCAAATAAATAAATAAATAAATAAATAAAATCTTCAAAAAAAACAGATTTCAGACCTTACAATTTATAAACAGCGATTCCTGTATCTTTGGACAAACATCTAAAAACTTTATTCATTCAACACATACATTCATTCATTCATTCAACACATATATATTGAGTATCTGCTCTTTAGTTGAAGTTCTTCTGGGCATTGGGGATCCAGTGGTAAACAAGACAAAGATCTTGGAGCTTACATTCTGATGGAAGAGAAAGTTGATAAAGCAATAAATTATGATAAGTGCAATAGAGATAAATAGAGCAGGGCAAGGGAGAAAGGGTAGTGGCTATTTTATTTTATTTTATTGGTTTTTAAATTAATTTTTATTTTAGAAGTAAAATATGTGCATTCACTGGGATATTGGGACAATTCAAAATAAATTTCAATTACACTGAACATTCTACCTTCTAACCTCATTGTTTTCACATACCATTTCATGAACATTTCCCCAGGTCATGAACTATTCTAAAGCTTCTTTCTTAATGGGTCGGATGCATAGAGTTCTATTGTATGCATATAGCAAAGTGCATTTAACCAAATCTTTACTATTGGAAAATTAGGTCAGTCCTAATTTTTTGTTATTGTTGTAAATAATGATATGGTGAACATCCTTATGTGTAACTTTTTGCACCTATCTGGTTATTTTCTTATTATAAATTTCTCTAAATGGAATGTCTTGTTCAAAGGATGAAAATCATTTAAAGAATTTTCATGCATACTGATAAATTTCCATTCTAATTACATACTCTTTCCAGCTGTGAATGAGAGTACCTGATTCCCTGACTTGAACAATGCTAGGCTTATTATTTTTTCAAAATTCTTTGCCAATTTGATAGGCAAGAAATGGTACCTTATTTTAAATTTTTGAATTTTTCTGATTAATAGGGAGGATAAACACGTTCTCCGAGGTGTATTTGTCATTTTCCCCTCTTTTTTACAATTTGCTTTTCCATGTAGGAATTTCATGTAAGTTCCATAAAGTTTGGCAACTTTTTTGGTATGTTCTGCTTACTGCTATATCCTTAGCACCCAGCTGGAACAACAGGAGGATTTTACTCATATTTTTTTGAATGAGGATATTTTCTAACTGGGTGTTAATCATTTAAAACATTTGATTTGCAAAATATGCAAATGAAATGATATGAATTCTTCATCTGGCATATAAATTACCTAACTTGGGCAGTGGCTATTTTAGATACAATGCTCAAGAGAAACCTTTGTGAAGAGGTGCCATTTGAACAAAGACCCAGATGAAGTGAGGAAGTGAACACTGCAATGTTCTAGGAGAAGAGTGTTTCAGAAGGAACAACTGCTACAAAGTCCCTAAGGTAAGACCAAGATTGGCATATTTAGAAGCAGCAAAGATAGCCAGAGCAAAACAAATAAAAACAAAATTGGGCGGGAAATGGGGTGGAGATACAAACAGTGGCTGGATTATGGAGGACCTTGAGGTCACACTTAGGTCATTGGACTTCATTCTGAACGTCCTGGGGTACCACAGAAGTTTCAAGGCAGAGGAAGTGACGTATTCTGACTTTTCTTTCTAAAAGATATCTCTGGCTGCTGGATGGAGGATATTAGGTTGAAGCTGGGGATGGGGATATGGAAGAGTGAAAACAGGAAGATGCATTAGAAAACTTTGCAAAATATATATGAGAAATATAAATATCTTGGGCAAAGCTGCTAGCAGTTGACATAGTGAGAAGTGTTAAGATTCAGGACACATTTCGACGGAAGAAAGACATGATAGGATTGGTTGGTGAATTTGGATGAGAAATATAGGGAAAGAAAGAGTCAAGGATGCTCTTGGCTCTCAGTCTGAGCAAGTGGATACATACTAATGCCATTTGTCAAATGGGGTAGCCTGGGGAGGAGCAGGTTGGAAGGCAAAGCTGTATTAATCAGCTCAGGCTGCCATAACAAAATACTAAGACTGGGCTTAAACTTAACAAAACTTCTAGAGGCTGGGAAGTCTAAGATCAAAGTGCCAAGTGATTCTGTTTCTGGAGACAGCCCGTCCTCCTGGCTCAGAGATGGCTGTCTTCTCGCTGTGTCCTCACATGGTGGAGAGAGAAGACAAGCATTCTAGTGTCTCTTAAAAGGGCACTAATGCCATCAGACCAGGGCGCCACCCTCATGGTGTCATCTAACCATAATTACCTCCAAAAAGGCCTTCTCCAAACATTATTGGACTGGGGTTTAGGGGTTCAATGTATTAATTTCATGGGGAGGGACATAAGCATTTAATCCCCAAAAAGGAGGTATGGTTTTGGCCATTTTTCTGCTTTTCTTTACTGAAGATGTAGACATCTCTGTCAATCATTCAAGTGATGATGAGCAGACAGACACATGAGTGTAGACCTCAGGGAGGGTTTGAAGACAGAGATAAAAATTGGGAAGGCATCCAGCATTTAGATTTTAAATCACAAAAGAGATGAAAACACCTAGAGAGTTGAAGGCAAAGAAAAAATGTTAAGGACTGGGACTTCCTTTAGAAATGAAAAAGTTGTCAGATTCAGCAAAGGAGACTAAGAAGGAGAGGTCTCTGAGATAACAGCAATGCTAACAGAACACAGTATCTCAGAAACCAAAAAAAGAACATGTTTCAAGAAAGGGGGACAGCTTAACTGTGTCAAATTCTGTTGGTTAGTCAAGTAAGATGAAAATGAAAAACCAACCATTGGTTTTAGCTGGATGGAGAATTCTAGGGATTCCAACAAGAATAGCTTCTGTGGAGCAACAGAGAAAACAGAGTGAATGGAGTGGGTTAGGGATGAAAGGAAGTGAAGAGGTGGATATGGAAAGTGTAGACATAGAGCCTTTTGAAGGTTTTACTGCAAACCCAAACAAAGTAATGGGACAACAGGTAGAGGGGATGTGTGGTCTAGATAGAAGTAGAAGTTTATTAATGGGAGATATTACAGTCCATATGTATCTTGATGGGAACCATCGGGTAGAAAAGTAGAAACTTAAGATACAAGCGAAAGGTAGGATAACTGTAGAAGTGAAATCCTGGAAAGGTCCAGAAGAAATGGGATCCTTGCGCAAGTAAAGAGGTCAGCTTTCCATGGGACCAGGTTCCCCAGTGTAAAGGGAGAGAAAGCAGGGTACATGGAGGCAGATTTTGTAGCGGGAAGATGAAGTGATTCCCTTCTGCTTTCTCACGTTTGAAATTAAGAGGCAAGATCATTAGCTGGGAGTGAGGAGGAGGGGGAAGTATTAGCAGCTGGAGGGCAAAGGAAAGAGTGTGAGTGTGAACGTGTTAGCTTAGAAAATAGAAGAATGGGGAGCCTGGGTGGCTCAGTCGTTAAGCGTCTGCCTTCGGCTCAGGTCATGATCCCGGGGTCCTGGGATCCAGCCCCACATCAGGCTCCCCGCTTGGTGGGAAGCCTGCTTCTCCCTCTCCCACTCCCCTTGCTTGTGTTTCCTCTCTCGCTGTGTCTCTGTCAAATAAATAAATAAAATCTTAAAAAAAAAAAAAAGAAAGAAAATAGAAGAATAAATGACTAGGTCGATGTAGTAGGATTCTTGAAGCCCATTTAAGGCCAGTGAATGTAAATCTAAGTTTCAACCAGTGAGCATTTCTCTATTAAAATGAAGTCAGCCAGTATGTTTTCCCAGCCACCATTCCTGTTTGGTGGGGGCGGCAAGTAGGTGGAGTTCGACTTGAAGAGGATGAAGGTTTTGCTTGGTGAATAAGATAGAAGTAGAGAGAAAGGATTTTTTAAAAAATCACTTCCAGTTGTCTTTTGATAAAACCAATTTCCCTCACGGAAACCCATTGTGTCTGCTGGTACGTTGGCATTCAACTTTTTTCTTCATCATACCATAACTAAAAACTCAACAGCTGAAAAATAGCTTTCCCAACATAAGCACTATAATTTCTTCTATCTCTCACTTATTTAATTCAAGTTGAGGACTCTATTTTTTAAATTCTTTTTACCAGTTTTTCTTACATAATACATAACAGCATAGTTGTAGAGAAATAATTATGGATGTTATTAACATTGGTACTCTTGAGTTTCAAAACAACCTGTTATAAGAATGTTCAGAAAAATATGCTATCATACAAGGAAGTTTATTTTAAATGATTCAGATTACATTTAGTGCACGCTAGAACTCCATAATTCCATGCAACCACAAGTAAATTCAGTTTTATTGAGAGCCACGATAAAGGTAGAAATTCAAATACCAATCAAACAAATCCAAGAAAAAAAAATGCATATACAGTCCAATCATGTTATAAAAAGTAGAGATCTTAGTCCATTTGAAATGTGGCCATTTGGTCTTGCCCCTTTTTTAAAAAAAATTTCTGCCCTTCTGTCTCCTGTAGAGAGGAGTCGGGATGCAAACTGGAAAAATACAAATACAGAATTGGATACTGTAGAAATACAGAAAACAAGTGGGTGTCACAATTGGACCTTAGACAACTTTAGATATCCTCTTCTCTTCCAGCCTGGTTGGAATATGGTGGCATGTAAGTATTACCTAGAGATCCTAAGACGTAAAGTGAAAGTTTTTTGTTTTGGTTTTTTAATAGGAAAAGCAAAGAGATTATAAATGCAGAAGACCTGATAAGGGGCTTTTTGCTGGGTGGATGTGGAGTCCGCAGGAGGTCCCTTTGAGTTCTTAGCACTGTAACTCCATGTCAAGGCCTAAAATTCAGGAAACTGGCTTGCTGTAGGCTCTTAGCTTAAAAAGGAGAATGAAGAAGAAAACTTTACAATCCCTCTCTTCATTGTCTAACTAGTTCACAAGAGCAGGAATGGCAACTAAGATTCAGGATGGATACCTTATTCAGAATTAAGAAGCAGGCATTCAGTAGAAGCATCCGTCCCATATGTCTTCTCATTAACTTGATTTTGCATACATAGGGGTATAAGACTAAGAATGAACCCCAACCCTAGGCTTATTGGACAGGATTGAAAGAAGAGGCAGGAAAAAAGGGAAAAGAGTACTAAAGCATGGTCTCTAAGACCTTCTGTTTTAAGTCTCATATAACTTGTCTGCTTATTTATGATCAGTAGTCCTTAACTTTGGGGGGGTAGGACTGGTCATGGATTCCTTTGAGAATCTAATGAAAGCTGTGGTAAACACACACACACACACACACACGCACACATGCGCACACACACACACAAAATTTTATATACATACATACAATTTTGAAAAGAAAGTTCATGCACCCAAGATAAGGAATCACTGCATTATATGATCTTAAAAATGTAAGCAGCCAATAAGATATTTATGGTGTGAAGCTCTGACTTTGATGTAGGGGTGTAATGGTGCCTTGGGCACATGTTTTTTTGTAAATCATTTGGATTCTCTTCATTAATTTGAAAGATTTACATGTTGAAGCAGGAAAATTAGAAGAACCATTATCTGAAAAGTTAATAGCATGGTAAACAAATACCATCAGAAACATTCCCAGATATGTTTAAGGCCTAACAATGTATACTCACCCTCTTTGCCTCAGTCCCATATCGTGCTATAGAATCTTTTTTCCTGAAACAGATTGTGTAATGATTCTGGGTAATCAAGATCCAGTCTACAAATCCAAAATTACAGTGTGTCTGTCAAATGCTTCAGAAGATAATGTTTTGAAATCTCCAAAATATAGTTAAAAGAACTGCTTTCTCCAGTAAAATATACCAATTCAAGTCCTGTAAACTGAGCATTAATTCTAAGCTGTGATGCTCAGAAAGCTCTAACTCTGTGATACACATCTCTCTTATATATGTCCAGGTGAACACCCATTTTCCACAAACATAGAACACCTACAAAATTGTATTTCTTTATTCATGGCCCACTGGGGCTTTCCTGTGCATCAGATTTTAAATAGCAGTAGGGCAAAAGGCAAAAAGAATAATCAGATCAAGGCAGATAATCCATGAATCCAATCAAAACAAAGGTAACAACAGAGCCTTTCTCCACCAGCTTGAATGAATTTGCATTCCCTCATCTTTATTTCCTCCTTCTATCCCACTCAAATAAGTGTGCCACACTCCATCCTGTTCTGCCTATGCCCCAGTCACACACAGACACACACGCACACACAGAGGCTGAAAGTTCAATGGTGGTGTTTTAACCTCAAACTACAAAAGAAGATAATATTACAGCTCTTCTCACATGTCATACTACTTCAAATAAGAGGATTTAAATGATAAAATTCCAGATGTTTAAAAAAGGAAACATTGAGCTTATGCCTTCAAATGTTTCTTATCCTCTAAAAATAGCTTCCCCAAACCATTTCAATTTGGCCATTCATATGTTCTGCTTCCTTTTGTACAACATATGACAGAAACAGGTCTGAAACTTGAGCCCCACGAATCAGTTTTTTTGTGTTTCTAATTGTGTGTTTTTAAAGAAATTTTGACTACATTTCATATTTAATATGAAAAAAAAGTTTATGGTTTCCTTAAATCTGGACTGGGTTTGTATAAGAGAGAATCCAAGAATCAGTAAGCACTCAGGATTCCCTTCATTTCTCAAATGTGAATGTCATCAGCGGTGAAGGAAGACAAAGTGATTTAAATCTGGAGGGGACCTTGGTCAGACACCAAGTTTGCTCCATATCTCTCAAAAAACACAGGTGGTTCTGCAATATAAGAATTTTCGAAGTAAGTTTTATTTGAGATATTTCAAACTATGCCTAGAAAGTACAAACATTTAAAAATTGGTACAGGTCTCATTTATCTTTGGTGAAACAAATAGGATGTGATTTAAAGTAATAATAGTCATGCCTCATATAAAACAGTGCCTTTCCTGTGGAAGAGTGCGTGATTCAAGCAAGATTGAACTCCATGTGTGGTTACCTCTTTTATGAACGTGACCTTGTCTCCTCAAGCAGAGTGTCACTTTTACACACATGTTCAAACGTGACAAATGTCATCTCGGCATGTGTTTCACATAAGGAAGACCAAGCCCTTGGCTAGCACCATGCATGGCCTGGAGATGCATCATCTCCCTTTACAAACCTTTACCCTTTACCCTTTACCCCGGAGACACGTGGCCCACGGTAGCGTGATGTGGCAGCAAGAGCAGTGGACCAAGAATCGGCAGACCTAGTCCCATCTGTGGCACGTTCTAACCAGGCAAAAGTGGATGAAACCTTAAATCTCTCAGAGTTTCAATATGCTTCTCCATAAAAATGGAGGGTAATTACGCCTGCTTGCCTCGTAGGGTTGTTAGGAGAATCAAATGAGATAATGTAAGTGAACATGCTTCAAAAACCGCACTACACACACACATGGTAAAAGAAAATCTGGATTCGAATTTTATAGTTCTCTGGCTCTTGTTTGAATTATGAGGAGTTTCATAAATCCAGTCCTTTTTTATGGTTTGCTCTAATATTTTATAATGATGCAAAAAGGGATGGGAATGTGCACTGTAATCATGCAAGAGAAGATTGGGTACTTTTTCTCTTCCATCTCAATTAACCCCTGCTGAAGGTCATAGACAGGCCAGAGCTAAAGGTTCATTTGCCTTTTTGATCTTGGCATGCCTTCAAATGGAAAAGGAAGAAGGAGCCAGTGGTAGATGATTCAGTTTTCTGAAATACTCTGAGGAAAAAAAAGAACATTTTCCTTATGTGGCTCCCTTATTCACATTTTTCAAAAATGAATAGATTTCTTTTTTCTGCTGTCTTCTTTGCCTCTTTGTCTCAATCAAACTTGTGAGTGTCTGATTATAATCACCAATGGTCTGTGAGGTTTCTGCACGATATCTTACAACAGTGTAGGGCCGATGTGTCTCCAGGGCCTCATAGGTTTGATAATGTTAAGGCTACTGTAAGTAAAAGGAACTTACTACTATAATAATCCCAATTTCATAACAGTTCAGGCAATTTGTCTTATTGGTGTTCCCTTCAGTCATAATCAAAATGTAAAAGCACAGCACTTTTTAAAGGTACACCTTGTTTCACACCTGGCTAACATTTGTCACGGAGGGAAAATATTTCTATTTTATATGCAACAAATATTGTGTGAGCACCTACTATGTGCTTGAGAGGGGCTGAGAATGATGAAATAAAAGCAATGGTAGCAATCATACTACCTGTCAGATACAGGGCTACAAGCTTTATACGAATGATCTCATTTAAGCCTCACAGAAGCACCGAGAAGTAAGTAGTCTTGGTCCCATTCACCAGTTGAAAGAATGAAACTGAACAAAGTTAAGTAACTTGTATAAGCCCACCATTCAACAGATATTTATTGATTACACAAGTCAGATATCAGTCGCACTTTCCTTCCTCTGGAGAGCTAGGTAACATTGTCTTGAACCACTCAATTACACATCCTAGTGCCTTCTCAAATTTTTCTGTTAATTCCCCTTTCTTTGTCTCTTGGGTTCCAGCTATGCCTCACCCAAACTGGAAATCTCACTCTTTCCAGGTTTTCACATCCAAATCCCCTGCATCAAGCATTCATGTCATCTGCAGATTTTCTGAAGATTTTGAGGGGTCCCTCTGAAGGACCTCACATTAAGCTACTCATAATCTTCCATTTATTCATATTCTTTGTCTGTCTGTCTCTCTCCCCCCTTCCCTCCAGGACTGCCTACATTCTTCTTCCTTTCTCTCACAGAGCTCTTCTGCTCTTCCCAACCCCTAGATCAAACACTAAACCCCTTATGATGCTCTGCAGAACCAGAAGTCTTCCATTTCACCGGCTCTACCCTTCTTAGGAGGATGTTGCAATGACATAAACGATGTGGATTCCTGATATACATTCATATTTGGTATTGAACCACAAGAAATCGTTACATATGCAAATACCAGCTCTGCATTTGGTGGATTTTTGTTTCTGTTTTTAGTTTAAAGACATTACTAAACAAAAGATAGGGCCTACTTCTACTGATTCTTAGACAGTGAACTATTTCCAATTTTAAAAATTGGAAGACAGGAGAAAAATAATACATCAAATACCCATGTGCCCTCCACCCTTAACTCTTTTTAAACCTATGTTCTTTGGGTCCATTAAGGCAGGGGCTGGCAAATCTTTGACGTAAAGGACCGAATAGCTAATATCTCTTCCTTGGCAGGCCACATGGTCTCAGCTGCAAGGACTTACCCTTCTTTCCCATAACACAGCAGCTGTACTGAACACAAATGAATGGGCGGGGCTGTGTTTCCGTAAACCTTTACTTATGGACGCTGAAAGTTGAATATGCTTCTTCTTTTAGGTTTTCTCAAACATTTGAAACATTAAAATGTAAACATAAAATCTATTCTTAGCTCCTCACTTCAACTGGCTCCAAGGGCCATGGTGGGCAACCCCCCTATCGCGGTATCTTTTATAATTGTGAAAGAAACGTACTAATCATGGCTGCATTTTTTTTCTGCCCTGCCAAAGCCAAATCTCAGAAGAGTTAATATGCTTTCTAGAAAAACAAGTGATACCCTTCCCACTCCGTACAACGAAGCCCATCATTTCTTACTCCTTCCCCTCAGAGAAAGATTTTGGAGTAACGGGTTAAGAAGGCTACACTCTTCTTTGGACCATTGTCTCCGAATGTGTGTACACCCAGAACTCAAACACCCCTAGATTTTAATGTGCTACCAAAAAAGAAAGTGGAAGGGGAGGTTTTATGGTATTTTACCATTTAAGTCACTTCCTGGAGTAAAGCTAAACATGTTTTCTTTTTACAGAATCTTAGGTTTTTCAGAGCTTTTAATATGCTAATGTCAATAATGGCTTTCCAAGAGGATGGAAGATTATGCACTGATTCTTATCAGCTACCAAACTCTTCTTTTTTGAAGTATTCTGGATGCCTGCTACTCCAAATGTGGTCCACAGACCAGCCGCAGCAGCTGTACCTGGGAACTTGTTAAAAATAAAAGCTCAGGCCACACCCCAGACCTACTGAATCAGAATCTTCAATTTAATATAATCCCCAGGTGTTTTAAATACACTGCGACAGACCATAGTTTTGTAAATAATACTTTAATTTAAGCTAAAGGAGCATCATAGATCCAGGAGCTGAAAGAAATCAAAACATGAATTACTAGAAATCTTGGTTACCTGGAAGTAAAATCCATTTCCATGGGTTAAAGCCTTAAAAAAGAAATCATCATTATGGAGCCAGAAATGTAAACTAGAGAAAAAGCCTCTGTTTTTGTTTCTGACTCTTAACAGCAACAGTAATCTTCATAATCCTTGTCTTTTAATAAATCACAGTTTTCTCAAGGAACATCCAAACCTTTGTTATTATTTTTGTTCTTTTGAGTGAATACAATGACGTCCCAGGTAAAAGCCCAAGGACAAATTGGTTAGCACAAGCTTGTGTATTTAGGTAGGAATGACAGCTACATCTGACTGTTTACTTAAGAAGATTTCTAAGGGTGTTGTATAAAATTTACAACACATCCCCTGCCTTCCAGACATTATATTAGTTTAAGACTACCATGATCCGTGAGCAAATAGTTATCTTAAATTTGTAAGTGTTTATTAAGAATAACCACTGTGAAGTTGTTCTGTACTTTGCTATTGGCAGATGAGATTCTTAAATGGGTTCATATACATTTTCATTGCGTACCACTAGTTCAAATAGCTAAGGAAATTTTCTCTTACTGCTCTTCTCAAGCCTACCTTTTGTTTTTACTGTTATTAAGTTGCACCATATGATACCAAAAAATGTTCCTGATTTTATTCTCCAGTTATAATTTGGAATCTGTCATGCTCTTTGCCACCTCAGAACGAGTAATCTGATTTTAAAAGGCATACATGAGGCACAGTTGAAAATAACATTCACACCCTCTTTGCAAAAATCTTTCCAATTTCCAATTTGCTAATCCCTTTTGTAAAACAGTTCATCGTATAGGATTAAAAAGTCATAAGACTCCCAGTGGACCAGATTCTCAACCTCCTCAAAGAAAGCCATTGAGAGTATTCTGCATTAAAGAGCTATGTGGGGGCACCTGGGTGGCTCAGTTGGTTAAGCGACTGCCTTCGGCTCAGGTCATGATCCTGGAGTCCCGGGATCGAGTCCCGCATCAGGCTCCCTGCTCAGCAGGGAGTCTGCTTCTCCCTCTGACCCTCTTCCCTCTCGTGCTCTCTATCTCTCATTCTCTCTCTCTCAAATAAATAAATAAAATCTTTAAAGAGCTATGTGGGCCATGGAGCAGAACATGCATCTGGACCACATATGTAGTTAACATGGATGGATATGCATAATAAAAATATTTCTGCACTCACCATGCAGTAGCAGCACTGAAAAGACCCTAACTCCAGCAATAATTCTTTTACACAAGTCCAGTGCAATGCTAGCCTGTGGACAGTTGACCCTCACTGTGGTCTAGTGCAGAATACCAAAGTGGTGCTCCTTGAGGGCGTTCCCTGACGTTCAGGGCCTTCAGCAGCTACAAAACTCATCTGCTCGAATATGCCAGCCACAGTTTCCTATAAAACTCACACCTGTGGATGTTATTTGACCATTCCAAACTAGTCACTAACTAGCTATCTCATTCAGGCCTCTTAAGTATAAGGTCACAAAACCGAATTAGACTTCAAGTTCTTAAAAGGTTAATATGTGGCCCACGTTGATTGAATTAGGATTGATACAGTCTTTTCACCCTTTTACTGCTCACCTTCCCATCTTTCTGGGTCTACCTCAGATTCTGCTGTTGCCATTGCATCATTTCTTGTTTCCCCAAACTGATATTTCTCCCTCTTTTGAATCTCTGAGGTATGTTGTGTTTCCCTTAGGGCACATATGATGCTGTTCGGCCTCATCCTGTGCTTATGTTCGCATGGAGGTAATAACAACACCTACTTCGTATGGTTGTTATGAAGATTATATCAGTAAATACATGTGAAACTCTTAGAACAGTGTCTCACACAGTACATGCTGTAGAAGTGCTAGCTGCTAACGTCATCATTATTTGCAATATTTAGAAGGCCTTTCACACTTCACATTTATAAAGGAATTAGTATCTTCTAGAACTTCCATGGTTTGGGGTTTTTTTACATTTAAATATTTGATCCATCTGGTGTTTTATTCTGATAAACAGAGTAAAGTATAGAACTCTATTTCTCTACATGGCTACTCTCATTTATTAAGTCTTACATTATTTAGTGAATGTAATTAACAATTACATTTATTAAGTACTCCCATTGATTTGAGATGCCACTTTTATCACACACTAAATTCCTGTAGGTATTTTGAGTCTCTTTCATATGCCAGAATAACACAACTCTTAAAGCTTTAAAGTTTGTTTCAGTATCTGATAGGGATAGCCTCCGCACCCCTCCACTGATCTCCTCTGGTGACCCTTGCTTATTTGTTTTCCTAAATGAACTTTAGAATTAATGTGTATAATTTGGGGGAGTGGGGAAGAACAACAAAACCTGGCGGGTTTTTTTAGGGGGTGGGGATGTTGTTACATTTGCAAACGTCTATCTGTTCTTGAACTTTCCTAAGCACCTGGTTTGCCTTTACATTTGTTCCGAGTGTACTTTTCTGCAGATCAGGAGTATTTCCTCATATGGGTCTCTCACATTTTCTTGTTGAGTTTATTCCTAAATATTTTACCTTTTTTGTTACTATCTTAATAAGTCTTTTCTTTAATTTTATCTTCTAACTGGTTGTATACATGAATACTGTTTTTCTTTTTCAGCGTAGTAAGTTAACATCAGCTATCTTCCTAAACTATCTTATCGTACATTGTAGTTTGTCAGCTGAATTTCTTGGGTTTTCCAGGTATATAATCACATCACTAATACTAGCCCTGCCTTTTTTCTAATGTGTATAAGGAATTTGTGTTTCTAATATTTTATTATATTAGTATATATTAATATTTTGTTGAGCCAGATTAGAATTAAAACAAAGCCCCTTCTCTAAAACTGTCATAGTAGATCAGAGAGATGGCTCAACCAGGACTCAGAAGACCTGGGCTCTAGTCTCAGCAGGACCATATATACTTCTGGGTCCACAGAAATAATTAGCCTTTATGAACTGAACACATTTATAAGATATTTAAGAGATATAACAAGGACATACGTTGGTTAGCTATGAAGTGGGAAGGGAGAGGAAAAAATTAAGAATGACTCCCAAGTTTCTAATTTATTTTATTTTTTATTTATTTATTTTAGAGACAGAGAGCACATGGGTGGGCACACAGGAGAGCAAGGGCAATGCTGAGGGGTAGGGTGGAGAGAGAGGGAGAGATTCTTTAAGCAGACTCCATGCTCAGAGTGTGGAACCCAGCGCAGGGCTCAATTTCATGTCCCTGAGATCATGACCTGAGCCGAAATCAAGAGTCAGATGCTGCTTAGCCGACTGAGCCACCCGGGCATCCAGCCAACTTTCTAATTTTAAACAACTGGATGGATGGTGGAATTCCTAGAGAGAAAATAATAATAATGAATCATTAGACATATTGAGATAATGTGTATATTCAATCTATATGTGATTTAAACACATTCAATAAAATGTCAATATTAAGTAACTGATACATAATGTTTGCTGAAAATATGGAATGTATAGAATAAATGATAATTAGCTACAATGGGAAGCCAAACTACAGTACAGTTTAATAGCAAGTAAGGTAAGTGGAAGAAAAATAAAATAATCTTACTGTGAACTTAAGAGAAACGGCAGGAATAGATAGAGGATTTTTAACATTTTAAATTTTCCTACATTCTTATTTATCCCGAGGTGCCATTGGTCTTGTTATCTAACTCACCCATTATTTCTTCTGAAACAATTGCATTACAGTAAGAGTAGATAAATATAACCCTGGAGTACTATAGATCACTGAAATGTTGGTTGCTTTAAACAAAAAGAAGTATCAAATCAAGTTAGTTTCTAGATTGCTGTTCTCCTGGGCACTGGTTCATCGTTCAGAGCTGTCAAAGGGTCTTGTCACTCGGAAGCTCCTGTGACACACAGGACTAATTGTTTGCAGCCCAAGGCATTGCATGGCCCACTTGTAAAGGCAGCAAGACAAGCATCTTCTGAATTATCTGATCACTCTAATTCTTCTATATTAATGGCACAATAATGGTGTTTTAAATTCCTTTGTTTTATGTTAGTAATTCTCACTCACCTGCTGGGGTTTAGTCAAGTACTCGCTCTACCTACGGATGATTCAAATTATTTTCAGACCATCTGTCTTAGTGATTGTCCGATGCATTTTTAAGCTATTCATATTTTTTATGACGTTCAATAAAAAGCATCTTGATCTTTGGTCCAAACATCTCAAAGGTCCATAAACATGAAGTCTTTTCCAAATTTCCCCAGCCTGTAATGACCTGGGCACCTTCAAAATCCTCGAGAGCTTTTCTGAATGGTTCCTTTATCACAGCTTCTGCTGCCTGGAATGAGCTGCAGTTTTCCATTGTTTACCCTGTCTTTCTAACTAGCTTGAAGACCTCTAAGGGCACAAACTGTCTCATACCTTTTTTTTTTTTAACATTCCCGGTGCATAGCATAATACTCTGCATATTTTTTCAAATGTGATCAAACATTTACTGTTACTATACTAAGGTGGGATGGCATTAGGGTTAAGAGAAGAGCCTCTGGAAGTAAGCTCCTGGCTTGAAATGCCAGCTCCACTCCATAGGAGCTCCATGACTTTGGACAAGTTCTCCAACCAACCTGCCCCTCGGTTTTCTCAACTGTTAAACAGGGATAATGTCCTACCTATTCACTGGATTGTTAGAGGAAGAAACAGGTTAATGTATGTCAAGAATTTCAATCAAATGCTTGCCACATAGAAAGTACCATGTAAATGTTTGCTTGACAATGATAATGACCTCTATTTGGCCCTTTAGAGCTTAATTTATTCAATAATGTGACACTGCTATATGTAATATGCATTAACCAGGGTTTCTTCCAGAAAAAAAAAAAAATCAGGAGCATCTTCTCCACTTTTATTTTTGTAGAGTTAGTTACAACTGCCCCCAAGACATCTATGAACAGACTAACATTAATGCTAGATTGGCAGGACAGTCTGATCAGCTACTTGGTGACATGTTGGAATGTAGAGTAATGGTGGACAGGCGCCAAATGAATACCATTCTATTTATTTGTTTGTTTGTTTGTTTGTTTGTTTTAAGTAGGCTCCACACCCAGCGTGGAACCCAATGTGGGGCTTGAACTCACAACCCTGAGATCAAGACCTGAGCTAGGGTCAAGATTTGGATGCTTATCTGACTGAGCCACCCAGCACCCCAGATGAATGCCATTTTAAACAAAGGAACCTAATCACTTTAGAAGCTTAATATACTATTAATATGCAGACTAAAGCAGTGTAAAACGCTATGATTACAAACACGGTAAAGTCTTTTAGGCCCACCTTTAGCAGCACTGTTACTAGTACTTCTGGAATATGGCAGATCAAATGTTTATTCTATGAAAGAGAGGAAAGGGGTCAGGAAGAAAAGGGAAAGAAGATATAGAGAGCAAATAAATGGTCCCAAACACTGTAAGAGATCACACTGAAATAATGCAGAGGTAAAAACAAAGTATCAGTTTCTGCCTCCCACTCCCCGTTATATCCAAAAGAAAAGATAATGTTTAGAGATATGTATATGAGAGTATTCAAGAAGAAAATAAGGAGAAATTAGAAATGAGAAAAGAAAATATTGAAATAGACATGAGGCACCCATATCATTTAAGCAAATAGATAGTCTTGACAGTCTTAAGTTTTGAAATCACATTTTCTGAAACATTCTGTGGTCAAATACATTTTACGAACGAGAAATGGAAGATTATCGCAAAATGGAAGATTATTGCAGTGGGAACTTTTAAAATTATTCCTCATGAATTTTCTTTGTTTTGCCTATCGCAAAAATAATATATATTCAATGAATAAAACTTTGAATAAGTGCTCGGGCACACGTGTACACATGCATGCACATGTCCCCACGTACAAAAAAAAAGCTATCAGCCCTTTACATTCATTTAACCTTTATATACATTATGGGGTTTGCCTTTCAGTGTTTGGGGCTTTATTTGTTTATTTTTATTTTGGTACACATCAATGAAATATTACACAAATACTATTTTGTGTAATATTTTGCAATAGCAAAGTGCGTTTAAATGTTTCATTATGCTATTTATTTTTAAATCATTCCTTATTATAGAAATGAAACTATTTAGGGGCACCTGGGTGACTCAGTCGGTTAAGCATCTGACTCTTGGTTTCAGCTCAGGTCATGAGCTCAGGATCCAGAGATGGAGCCCCGCACTGGGCTGTGCACTCAGTGGGGAGTTTGCTTCTCTCTCTCTCCCTCTGCCCCTCCTCCCACTTGCACATGCTCTCTCGCTCTCTCTCAAATAAATAAATAAATCTCTTAAAAAAATGAAACTATGTAAGAGAAGTGTTTTTGTGCCTCAAGATAGATAAATGGATGTACAGATAGAAATATCTCCAGCCACCCTTTTCATGGTGCATAAATAAAATTTCTCTTTGATTGCTGGCTAAGG
Organism: Callorhinus ursinus; assembly: GCF_003265705.2. Taxonomy (NCBI): domain Eukaryota; kingdom Metazoa; phylum Chordata; class Mammalia; order Carnivora; family Otariidae; genus Callorhinus; species Callorhinus ursinus. Next base: position 2,599,846 of record NW_027397087.1, on the reverse strand, counting down.
TCACTACTTCAGAACCTGGAGCTATTTTCATCTCTGTGTGTTCCAGTGAAGTCAATCATTATTCATTAAGTATTCAGGACTATATTGCAGCAAAGGGAGAAATGGTAGAAGAATTTTGACAAACTGAAGGGATCTGCCGCACTGAGAAAGGAGCAGGGAATGCGTATTTCTGAGCAAGTGGATTCTGAGCTTTCCAGGGGGCTGCCATCAAGAGCTCCCAAAAAGTATGTTCACCTTCTAACTCCTCTAATGGACAGTCACTGCCAATCGCTGGTTTTCCTGATTCTAGGCCAGTGTGATTTGCATACAGAAGAACTTCAGTTAAAGGACACTAGGACTTCAATTAAAGGACTCACTCACTGTGAGTGCCAAACATATAAAACATAGCACCTCCTTGCTACAAAATCTAAAATTAGTCACCGGGAAATGCATGTGTGTACACAAAAGGCCGAAAGAAAATTTACCAAAAAAATGTTAAAAGAGGTTATCTCTATATAAAAATAGGTTTACAGGTGATTTGGGTTTTCCTCTTTATAAATTTCTGATATTGCGGAAAGAACATATTATAAGAAGACAGAATAATAATTATTTTAATAACCTGGAAAGGAAAGAAGATTAAGGTAAAATTAGCCATTAAGGTTAGTGTTATTTCCCTATAATTAGATCTCAACAAAAGTCTTCACCTTGCAATCCTTAAAATTCAAAGTTCTTACCAAGGAAAGAAAAAAGGACAAACCAAAATTCATTAAAAATGATTCATTATAGAAAAAGCTTTTTCAGTGTTTTTGTTTTATTTATGTTAACATTTGTCAGGTTCTAACTAGGCCAATGACTCAGTTCCTAAAGTTTTTGGTTTATCAGTATGGTTCAGTTAGCCCACATGAACAATTGTGAAAAATTCCTATTTATTGGCACTAGTTTGAAATAAACTCGGTTTTTGAGAGGAAGGAGACAGAGAAGAAAAGTCTAATTCCCAGGATTGATGAAAAAGATATCTAGCCAAAGATAGCTTTCTGATAAAATACTATGCATTTGGGAAGTGACAGAAAGTAAGGTTTTTTGAGAAATGACCCCTAAAATAAGAAAATAATTAAATTAATATTTAACAATTAAAATTGAAAAACTAAATTCAAGAACCCTAAGGCAACTTCTAACCTGAAAAATCATTAGGAAGCTAATAGCTTGATCAAGTTATCATTAATAAAATAGATTCCATTCTTTTTGAATTGTTTATATTTTTTGAATAAAATCATATATGCTGTTTACCGTAAGTAATTTCCAACTACATTAAGTCTCAGAGTCATCTGTGTTTGGGGGCTTTTCTTTTTTAACGTTGTTTTTTATCACTGTAGCTTTTTATTCAGTTTTTTGGTCCAGTTTATATCAAATTTAAGTTCAATTATTTCTTCAATAGTTCTCACAATGAGCCTCCTTCAGGGAAGAATGAGGGTAAGTCCTAATTACATTCTCCTTGGATTGCTGTGATGAGATTATATTTAGACCAGGTATATTTTCAGTCTTAGTTCGTTTAAAGTTGGATGTGGATAGGCCTAGCAGACCATGAATTAACTCTGGGTGCCTTCCTTTTGAATTTTCATTTACACCCCCTGTTTTGCCTGTGTGAAATGTTCTAGTAAGAAAAACAGCCCAAGGCTCATACCAACAAAGGGGGGGGGCACAGGTGAGGGCCCTGAAGACGGTAAGAGAGAAGGGCCTATCTGCTGTTTGTGTCCCCTCCATCTCAGCAATTAGAATTTCCTCCACTCTCTGAGGGATTTTTAGAGTATGAATTATGGCCTGGATTAAACAGTTACTCTGCTAATCCTTACAAGGACAATATTTTCTTTGAGAAAAGAAGGAAAAGTGAATGATTATAGTTGCTATGAAACGCTACTAGAAAAGTCTGTCCTGAGGTCTCTGAAATATTTGCTTCGTGAATTTACCCAACATCGCCTTCATGTGTCCTTGGTTCTCTTTGCATTTCTGCCGGGAGTTCAATTCCCACATCAATAAGAGATTGCCAGCCCTGGGGGCTCATAATAAAGACAAATTGTGTACACACGCGCCCCACACCGTGAGGCAGGACCCTTCTGTCCGGGCCTCCCCTGAGGAGGGCTGGCCAACCGGACCATGGACACATCCCCCCAGCACTGCACTACATCATCTGACCCGGTTTCCCTCCTCGCTTCAGATTTCAGGCGTCTCTGCCTGGGTCCCAGTCTGTTTAAACTCACACTAGCACTTCAACAAAACCGTCATATCTTTATAACACTTTTCAAATGTAAAGTTTTCAAGGATTTTTTTTTTCTTAGAGTAGTACATATATTGAAATAGCCGTATAGCTTTGCCCAGTAATAAATAACTCCTTGGAAAAAAAGAAGTGCTTAAGATGGATATTCTGCAAAACTCCAGAATTATTGTGCAATCACATTTTTATCTACCATTTTTAGAGCCCATTTGATTTATCCCAGCTTGGCATATTAGAATAGACATGGGGAACAAACAGCCTGATAGTTAAAATTTTGTCTGCATGTGAATCTCCTCTGGCTTCCTCCTCTGCCAGGAAAATTTTTCCTGTTGTCAGTCAACTGATCCTAATATCTTCTTGGAACAGAGCAAACATTTTAAAGTACAAAGCAAAAGTCCTCCCCCAGCCCTGGAGAGAAAACTTTTTTTCCTTGAGCTGTTGATGTCTTTAAGAGAAATGGCTTTAGCTGGTTCAGTCAGATGATAGTGGACACACTTAGCTCCATATAAAGGAAAATGTTTGAACACCAGTACTATTGATTTCAAGGAAGGTTTATTTGGGTAACATTTGTTTAAGAAGATAATCAGAGTCATAAATTGCATAGCGAGCAAATCCCTCTTAAGCAACAGCAGAAGAGTGGTTTTGTTATTTTAAACTTTATCTTTGCTTTGAAAAAGTCCAATATTATTATGCATTTTGAAATATTTTATCAACTGAGGAACTTAGGCCTCTCGATCATGGACTGCATTCTTTAATTAACTGATTACTTCCAATTCTTTTTAGAGTTTTGGCCATAATTAGTTACTCTGAACCTAAAGAGAAAATGAAGACATGACTTTATCTTAAACCTTAGTAAAGGGTTTTGTTTTAAGGTAGACAAAGCAAGTTTTCTTAGGATAGCCTTATGGTAAATGAGCTAGAGTCTCAGCTTATTTCAGCTAGTATCTCAACACACATTATTTTAACTGTTGGCTAAACATAAATTGATAGAAAATAGTCACCAGCGAGAATAGAAACACAGTAGCGATGGTCACTGAAAAGAGATTTAAGCCAAAAAAGCAAATAAACCCAAAAACTATGATAGGATATCTATAGAGCTCTTCATTGATCTTGTATTTTAGAAAAATGAAGTGTGTGTTAGGAATGATTCATGGGCTGGATAGGGAAGTGGTTGGAGACTGGTTTAGGGTGGAGAAAGAAACACAAGAAACAGCAATACTGGATAGAAAGAATAAGTTCTTGTGAGCTTTTCAAGTTTCTATTATCAATCTGGGCTTAAAAAGAATAAAATATTTTGACTCAATAGGTGCCCAAAATGAGATTATAGAATTATTTCAGAATTAATCAAGGTATTGTCTTATTTGAAGGATGTTTGAACAATAATAGCTATATTATGAAGGGTTCTCCTGAGGAACAAACCCAATAGGAGATCTAGCTATCATCTCTCTCTCTTTCCCTATCTATCTATCTATCGAGAGATTTTAAGAAACTGACTTACACAATTGTAGGGGCTAGGAAGTCTGAAATCCATAGGGGAGGCCAACAGGCTAGAAATTCAGGTAAGAGTTGATGTTGCAGTCTTGAGTCCAGAATCTGTAATGTAGGCCAAAAGGTGGGAAGCTCAGGCAATGTTTCCATGTTGCAATATTGAGGCTGAATTGCTTTTTCCTCAGGAAACCTGTCTTTGCTGTTAGAGCCTTTAACTGATTAGATGAGGCTCATCCACATTATGGAGTGAATCTCCTTAATTTAAAGTCTACTGATTGTAAATGTTAATCACATCTAACACCTACTTTTGTAACAACATCTAGACTGGTGTTTAAGTAACTGGGCATTATAGCCTAGCCAAGTTTACACATCATGATAGTTTTAGCAACAACCCTTAACTTTGTACATTTTGGTTTCTCATTGTGTCTAAGAATGAGATGATGTATTAAATATTAATAGAATGTTAAATAGTATTGGATTTTCCCGTGCCTCTGTGTGTGTGTGTGTGTGTGTGTGTAAAAGTTTGTGCCATATGCTCAGTCTTACTGGTGTGTGTTTCTAACTTACACTGGTAAAACAAGTATATGCTACCAAAGCATTTCTCCTGCAACCTTCCAAAGTAATATAATCTGTGTGTCTCAGACACACCAGCTGAATATACCTCCAATGATAGCATTTAAAGAACTCCACTCCAGATTCTGAATAATATGGCTAATATCTTTGAAGAGAGAGGACTTAAACATAAAAGAAATAAATGGCCCATTAGAATATATGACTTCAGTAACCAGGCATTGAGCTTTTGTCCTTTGTTTCAATACTAGCAAGATAAAAATAATATATTAGAAATTTCATTCAAGTCATTGGCATCGATTTTCAAGTGACTGCTTATAAACTTTAAATGCTTTGGTTTTGTCTCATTTTATTTTATTTTTTGTTTTTGCTCATGCTTATGTTTGCAGAGTGAGTCATTCAGTTGGTTGAGTGGTTGATTTTTTAACTCAAATACTTTATTTATCAAGACTAGGAAAGAAAACCACCTATAAATATAAATGGGAATTTTGAAGAAAACGATCATAGATTTTCGTTAATTTTATTGAAAGTCCCCTATCTTAATAAGGATAAACAGTGTCACTGGCTTTTATAAAATAGTTCAGTTTTTTTCTTCTTCAATATTCACCTGTGTATTGAAATTGGATGATAAATAGCATAGTTCTTACAGATGAGAGATCAGAAGTGGGTCTCACAAGGCTAAAATCAAGGTGTCAACAAGCTCGCCTTCCTTTAAGAGGGAGAATCTGTTTCCTCATCTTTTCCAGCTTCCAGAGGCCACCAGCATTCCCTGGCTCAGGGCCCCTCCCTCCATCTGCATCCAGCAGCGAGTGACATGAAGCCAAGCCCTGCCCACATGGCCATCTCTCTGGGTCCCTCTCCTCTGCCTTCCTCTTGCACTGCCACCAATAAGAGCTACAAAATAATACATTTGTGTTGTTTTAAGCCACTAAGTTTGTGGTAATTTTTTATAGCAGCTCTAAAGAAATTTCTATAAAGAAAAAAAAGAAAAGAGAAAGACTGTTAAAGTATGAAAAGGATAAAATAATCCTTAAGGGTAAAGCTAGAAATTTCTTTGCATGTATTATCAAGTAAAACAAGTTATTTGCCAACTTAGCAAAGAAAGACAATGCTCTCATTCGTGGGCTTTGTCTATAATGGGGATAGATATCACTCTGAATACCTATAAAAATAGATTTGAATATATGCTACCAAATTTAAATATTTAAATTGCTAATATGATTCTCCAGGTGGGACCAATCGAATCACACATGTCTCGCCATCTCGAGGTCAGTTGATTAGCAACTTTAATTCCATCTGCAACCACAATTCCTACTTACATATGTAATCTCACACAGATTCACAAGTTCTAGGCTTTAGGACATGGACATCTTTGCAGAGGCCATTATTCTACCCTGTGAGTTAATAATTCTTGAAGCTAGATGATGGGCACCTAAGAGTTCATTATACTAGTCTATCAATTTTTATAGGTTTTAACTTTTCCAAACTAAAAAGGTGAAACATAAATAAATGTAGGACCTTATATCATCCAAGGAATTGTGTCCAGGAGAGAATTCCAAATTCAGTTACAACCTCATTAGTATTCAGGCTCTTAGGAAATTTCCATATTTATTTCCAGCGAGCTATCTGAAAAAAGATAAAATAATGCAACAATTTTAAAACTTAAAAGTATAAAAATATAGGCATACATTTTACTTCCAGCAAACAGCCCTTCCTCAGATTTAATCTCCCCCCATGCAGAAAAAAGGCTTAAAATAATTTTTAGAAATACTCATTACTCATTACAGATTCTTAGATTCTTCTAGGTTTGGAGAGCTCTTTTATATCATCTAGTCCAGGTACTCTCTGACACAGGACTTTCTGCCAAATGATTATCTACACGTTTATTGAACATCTCCAGGGGTGAGCGATGGGAGTCACACCCTCCAAAGTAGTTTATTTCATCTTCGGACAACTACAATTACTAAGATCTTGTGACACTGATACAGCTATGGAGAATAAGTATACTCCTACTTCTACATAACAGTCTAGAGGTATTGGAGAGTAGCTCAGATGTCACCCCAAGGCTAAATATCTTTTGTTCCTCTGGGCATCCGTGGCAATCCAAAATTGCTAACAAATAAAGACTGTGTCCCTATGGAATATTTTATTGGAAGTAAACTTGTCACTTTAAGTGAAAATTCCCTAACAATTCATTAATCTGATAAGTTGAATCATAATACATTGGGAAAACCTAGAGAAGGTTTTACCCATGGCTCTACTCCAAAAGCCAGCCTCACAGATTTTCTGGGATTCTTATCTTCCATAGATAGGCTATTTCAACTGGGTGGTAAGTAACCATTTTTGTCCTGGGATAGCCCTAGACATAACTGCCCTGCACACCTATGAGCTGTGAGCATAAATGACTGGATTAGGGAGGTCAGGAGAGCTCAGAGTGGTACAATTGAAGCTTCAACCTTCACTGAAGACCTTTCATTGTATAGGACAGTTGAATCTCTGCTCTGTAACTTGAGAGAAGCTGATCTCTTTCCACTTATTAGCAGATTTTAAAACCAATTTTACCTAAAAAATAAAATTTCACAGAAATTACAGGTTCCATTTTTCATTTTTCTAGTACCTAGTTTGACAAGATTTGCTGAGAAGCTTAAAGTAACACAATTAAACAAGAGGTGATGACCTTGTAAAACTTAAAGCTTTTAATTTTATTACCTCAGGAAAACCTTGGTTCTCATAATAGGTATAGGAGGACCAGAGCCATGCCACCAGATTTCACTGGACAAAAAGGATAGATTCTACACAGAGTTAACATAGATATGAAATAGGTGGGGAAGAATTGTCCAGCTGACTTAGAGGGCTCATTTCTCACCACCTTACAACACAGTTAACTGCCTCAACTTTTTGTCAGGCAGGCCCTCAATTGTAGGGCTGATTGAAAATAGAAACCAGTAAAGGCTCTGGTTGAGATATTTTGCCCTCAAAGCTAATCAGTGACTTTTCTGAACTGAGATCTTTTCTCCTCGATGGCTCATTTTATACTGTTGTTGACTCTGGGCATAGTAGCTCCTGGTGGGAATCCATTGTTTATTCCATTTTCGGAAAGGATGACCTCTGTTCCCCCAAATCATAGACTTCCAAGACCACTTGACTGTTGACCTGAATCATACACAACCCACATGCCTGACTAATTGCTTAGTTACTCAGGACATCATGAGGAACTGGTGACCTTTAGATCTAGCCTACTGCACTACAAACTGCCACCACACTGTCATGTGTTCTCCCCTTTCATGGAGATAGCTACCAGGAGAGCTTTCAGATTATGTGCAGCTTTTATTAACTTTTGCCTCTGAGGACAGGACTCAGTTATAGGCCAAGAAACATAAGCTCCACACAGACTATTCTCATCCTATCTCTCTAATGTTTACACAAAAATAGAGTCAGATGACTGACACTAGAATCAGCTTCTGTCAGGATGATCTTTTAACACAGCAGTTAAATTTTTCATAGTTTGTGTTCTGTCCCCTCTTCTTTTGAACTTGCTTCTAAACAGTCTTAGAAGCAGATCTGGATATACTCAATTAAAGCTCCTTTATAGTAGAGACTATTTGGCTGATGCAATTTGGGTCTTGCAAACTCAGAATAGCCTACACAGGCAATTCCTCCTGCTAACTAACCACTGTCAAAAGGAAGAGCTACATGTCAACATGTTAGTGAATTCGTTAAAAGAATGCATCTTTTACTTGGCTTAAAAATAACAAGTCAAGCAACAAGTTAACTTATTTATTTGGATTGGTACAAATATCATGAATAAGTCATCTTAGCAAATATTTGGGCAATAGAATTATTAAAGACAGACGTTCCTCGAGGGCTTTATGAAGACTGTGTTTTGATGGAGGAGGCATTTGGTTATACCTCCTTTAAAAATTATCTTCAAGTTGGGGCACGTGGGTGGCTCTGTCAGTTAAGCACTGACTTGATTTCAGCTCAGGTCATGATCTCAGAGTCGTGAGATCGAGCCCCACGTCAGGCTCCATGCTGAGCGTGGAGTCTGCTTGAGATTTTCTCTCTCCCTCTCCCTCTGCCCCTCCCTGCCCGCTGCTCAAAAAAAAATATTTCTCAAAAAAAATTATTTTCAAGTGAAAATATTACCAACTATATCTATCACCCATCTGTCCATCTGAATAAATGACTTGAAAGTAATTATTTTGAAAGAGTCTGGCCTTTTCCAGTGGGTACAATTTCAGCTCACTCAGCATAGTTTGCCATTCTTTCCTCAACTGGTTCTTTAACTTCCACACAAAGATAACTTCATTGCATCTTTTCCCTCATCTTTTCTCATCTTTCACCCTCATTTTTACTCATTCTCTGTATACTGCTTAAAATTCCATATGTAAATATATTTAATAAATGAGTGGTTAGACAGAGGGATAGATGGACAAATTTGTCCTGCTTAAGAATGAACCTAAGCCCTTTTCTGTAGTGCATCTTAGTGTTTATTAACACACACTGCTAATGATCTTTCCAGCCTCATCTTTTGACATTTCTCACTACCCACCTCTCACACACATACACCAATAAACTGAAGTGGTTACAACTCCAAAAACATACCAGTTCCTCCTTGGGACACGTTTCTTTACCATTTGGAACTTCATATTCTTATCAGAAAAATGGGAATAATGCCTATCTTAGAGAGCAGCTGTAAGAATTAAAAGCATTAATTTACGAAAAGCTCATAACATGGCGTCTGGCACATAGTGCACAGTAAAAGTTACTTACTATTGTGATTGCTGCAGTAGTGATGATCATGTCTTCCCCCAAATCCATGGCTTTACACATATCTTTTTTTTCTTCTGCCTAAAATACCGCCTTGTCCACCTGGCAAATTCATGTTTATTTTTCTCAGTGAGGCCCTCCCTAACCCCTACAGGGAAAGTTAGGCTCTTCCTTGTCTGTACATTAAAACATTTTCATAGACCTTTATTATCATGTTTAAGGCATTGTCCTCTAATGATGTCTGATGTCTTCATGTATTTCTTTACCCCACTAGATTCTTAAGGTGGGGGACAGATTTTCCCTAAGGATGTCCCTGACACTTGGTATGGAATAGATCACCAATATATGGGAAAGAAGGAAGAAAGGGAGGGAGGGAGGAAGAGAGGAAGGAAGAGGGAGAAAGGAAGGGAGAGGAAAGGAAGGAGAGGAAGGAAGGAGCCAGCAAACGAATGAATCCAGTCCTCTGGCAGCCATCCTGTCCTCCATCATTCCTGGAAGATCCCCAACAGTGATGTATTGATCTCATTTACAAATTCTGTCAGTGCACTGATTAACAGTTCCCAAGTTTATCATTCAGGGCATAAATAACTCTGGTTCTGGAAGATATTAATTCATTTGCAGTGACTAATTTGCCTCCTATTTGATGATAATGCCAACTATTGACTAAGGCAAAATCCCTTAGCTTGCCAACCAAAAAAAAAAAAAAAAATCACTTATTCAGAAAATGGTTCATATAGGAAAGCAGCTGCTTTTGCAACTGACACAAATGAACCAAAATTTGTTTCTATAGAAAAAATTCATTCTGGTGATTCATTTAGCTTTGGTGGTGAGGTTTTGGTGAAGACAAGAGAAGTGGAAAATGAAGGAGTACCAAGAAGGTAAGCATATCAATTTTCTTCATCATTTGCTTTCTCTTTGATGATTTTCCCTATCTAGATTTCCTAAGTTATAGATGCAGAGTTCTTATTGGTCTAGCCTGTTATATTGGAGAAAGAAAATTCAGTCAGAAAAATAAAATTAATTGTAAACTGGAAACATTTTTCTCATAAAGAGCAACAGTTTTTCTCCCCTGATGTGACAAAGATCTTCTTTACTAACATCCTGTTTTGGAAGATACTGTTCATTGACAATAGAACTCATAAAGGTGAAGAAAAGTTTCCCATTTTACGAAACAATATTTCAAGCTCTGGAAGTGCTACAATTTATAAACTGCATCAGATAACCTGTTAGATGATCCCAATAGTAATAGGGTTGCCAAATTTTTTTATGGTAAAAAGATATGTGGTAACTAAAATGTAGATGAGGTTGCTATTCACACACACACACACACACACACACACACACACACACACACACACAC